>NW_007729786.1:55723-57055 GCF_000696425.1 Galeopterus variegatus | reverse complement strand
ATTGTGTAACCTCTCCAGCCCTAGGCATATCTTCTGTAAAATAGAGATCAGAATAGTACAGTATTTTTTTCATAAGATTTTTTGATAATGTATTAACATATAAGAACTGAAATAATAACCTGCTATATAATTTCAGTAAATAACAGACTGTAGTAAATTTCCTGAAACAGCTTCGCACTCATACGCTCTTAGCTTGTCAAAGAGTTCAGTGTCTTTAACCCACTGCAGCCATCCTCAGATATGACCAGAAGTCCAAGTGCTTACTTTTGTTCAGAAAGTATGTTCTCTCTCTTCTTGTTCTGAAGCCAGAGCTCAGACATGCCCCTGGGTGCTGGAGGATTCTAAAATTGCTTCTGCCTCCTAAACTCGGTTGTTCCAAAACAATACACTATGCTATGTGTACACCATAATAAGTGTCAAAGCGAAAGGCTGATTTACACGAGAGACACTGAGACATTCGAGAGGGAGCCTTTACTTGCTGCAGGCATGTCTGAAATGTGTGGCTAGAACTGAATCCCCTGTTCTAGACCTTGCAACTGCAACTAATGAGGGTGCTTGCCCAAAGTTGCAGTGGCTCTTTCAGGTAAGAAGGAGAGCATCACTCACCCCCAGTGCTGTGTTCAGCAGAAAATAGTGCTGCCTTGGGGCCCAGTGCAGAATGAATGCAACAGAATAGTGGGTAGAAGGGGAGGGCAGGGAATAGTGGCCCTACACCACTGTTTGGGAATGCCACTGCTGCTCTATCATACTCCTATTTTCCAGGCCCATGCCTGTGGAGACAGCAACAAGCTGTTCGTTTAATTCAGTATGTTTCACTGTTGGTTCTATGTAAGAGCCTGGCTTGAGTTCTTCTGAAAGGGGCTTGAGAGATCCCTGAATCATCTGGAACAGTGAGATGCAGGCCGAGTACACTACCAAATAGGCTGGTTTGGGGATTTCCAATTGGGGACTCTTCCTCACTTACATGCTATATTTAGACTTTCTAAAAAGATTGTAAGAATAATGTCATAAATGTATTGTCTGGGGTCCCAGAGGGCAATAGAAAAACAAAATGGTAGAGTGGAAGGAGCATGGGCTTTGAAATCTGTGGTGGGTTTGAGTAGTGATTCTGTTACTATCTTTGGTATCCTGACTTCTCTGCACAGTTTTCCTGATGACAGTGAATCGATTACATGTTCTTCTTACATGTCTTTTCCCACAAGAGACAAAAAAGTATAATTGAAGCAAAGGATGAAAACTGGAAAGACAAACCAAATTAAAAAAGGAAAGGAAAAGAGATCTTTGCCCACCACATGAATATTTGTCATTGGCGACACATATCTGAAACCCTGT
>NW_007729786.1:37423-55475 GCF_000696425.1 Galeopterus variegatus | reverse complement strand
AAAGAGATCTTTGCCCACCACATGAATATTTGTCATTGGCGACACATATCTGAAACCCTGTTTTATTAAGGGCAGGGTTTCTCAACAGCAGCACTACTGATATTTCCACCAGATAATTATTTGTTATGAATTGTCATGTATACTGTAGGATATTTAGCAGCATCCCTGGCCTCTACCCACTAGATATCAGCAGCAAAGCCTCTAACCTCCATCCCCTACCAAGGTATAGCAATAAAACAAGTCTACAGAGATGGCCAAATGCTTCCCCAAACTACTGGTTTAGAAAATTCCTACATAGTGAGAGAAATGCCATTTCCTACTATAGAAAGAGAAAATTCCAGATTCTCACTGTTCTGGTCTTTCTTGCAATTGAGGCTCAGGGACATAATACAGCCTTCTCCAATTGCATGCACCCATCATGAAATTTGAGTCATAATGCCAGTAATGCAAAAACTGGTATACGCAAAGAATCTATTCTGCAGATGGTGGCACCAATAGTAAGGCTACACCAGTGGTAAGCTACCCCATGGTTCCAAAAGTAGTGTCATGAACCAATGTTGATGGTATCTGGACAGAATGCTGCAGTGATTATGACTGGGAGTTTGAAGTGGTGTCTAGACCAGTCCAGTTATTCAGTATAATTTAGGGCATCATTATTGCTACACAGTTTCTAACATCAGATTTATACCCTTCTCAGGGATTCTGAGAGCTACTCAATAACCTTTCAATGAAATATTTGCTCAAATTAGCCAGAGTTATTACTGTTGCCTGCACTTAAAAATCCTGCCTGTAGATAATGCGTAAATTCAGATATTTCAGGAAGCGTTGTCAAACGCTCGTGAAATACATATAATTTGTTTTTAAGTGAATGTACTTGTTCTCTCCTTTAGAGAGGCTGGCCAGCCTCTTATTGATGATGTTTGCCCATTGGAAGAGAAACATTAGAGATAGGTATTTCGTGATGCAAAAACAGCAACTGAATCTGATAGATCAAAAGTGCTTCTAAAGGGAAAAGCTAGCTAGAAAAACGAAATGTGTGTATATACTTACCTGGCAGGGGAGATACCATGATCACGAAAAACGAAATGTGTCTTTGCTATATGTTTGTGTGAATTTTACAGATTTCCTAATACCATATGGCTCTGTTATTCCTTAATGGTGGTAACTGGTCCAGTGCCAAGCTCATAAAAGGCTCTCAGGAAGGCTCCTTAACTTGACTCAATGAAGCACAGTATATGAACATTTCCTAATCATATTTTTACCACTTTCTGAACAGAACATTGCTTTGGCTAGTGATTTCAGAACAGGAACTATTCTGTAGAAAATCACCTAGCAGAATTTTTCATTCAGATGCCTACAAATCCACTTCTTAACACAGGATGCCTTCAGTGGTTCAGAGCTCAGGGAAAGGGGAATTTAAAAGATTCTGGGATGGTAAAAAAAAAAAAAAAAAGACTCATTTATATCTCTGAAGTTGTGCTTTTAAGCCAGAATCACGCAAAGTGGTTCAGAGCTCAGGGAAAGGGGAATTTAAAAGATTCTGGGATGGTAAAAAAAAAAAAAGACTCATTTATATCTCTGAAGTTGTGCTTTTAAGCCAGAATCACGCAATCCTTAGGGGGCAGGAAAGCATCCAATAAATACCAGCCTTAGGCAGCCTCTCCTTTTTGTGGAAACACTTAATTCTCACACTTGACTCATACTCCTGCTCTGCTCTCCCATCTGGGGACTTCTAATCTTTTGTGTTTTATCTTTCATTCACAGCCTCAGGTCTATTCAAACTTTATGGTTTTCCTTGGCTTTGAATCTCTGAGCTTCCTGGAAATTTTCTTGCACTCACCGCAGACCTTATCCTTACCTGGATTCTTCAGATATCCACCCCCTCCTGACTCAGCTCTATCTCACTATGTCCTGGCACAATCCAGTGAAATGATGTCCCAGCCCTCACCAAAATCAAAAAGGGTATCAAATACCACATTTGTCAGCGAAAAGACCTGCCACTGAAGAAACAAAACCTCCAATTAAAACCAGTTTAAACATCACTGGCACTTACTATCTCACCTAATCAGAAGTCTAGAGATAGGAAGTACAACATTGGTGTAGCCATTCAGCATTTTTATTAAAGATCCTGACTTCTCCATCTTTTCTCTCTGCCATCCTCAGAAGGTTGGTGATATATCCAAACATGGCCGCATAATGGCTGCCACAGCGGGGGACACAGAGCATGAAGAAAGGGTATGGGCAAAATGGGTTTCTCCTTGTATGGCTTGCTTTAACCAGGAAAGGAAATCTTTCCCAGGATACCCCCCATCACACTTGCCTTACATCTCATTGTCCCCTAACTCCCAAACCAGTAACTAGTAAATGTCCTGGGGCTAGGCACCCTGTCTCCCGAACCAGCTTGGAATCCTCTTAGCAAGAGGAAGAAATGGCTTTAAAAGAGAAACCAAAATTCTCTGCCAATCTATATTGAGCTGCAGTAAGGAAAAGTGTGGCGTTGTGTGTGCTGCCTTTGTTCTATCACCTCTTTCTCAAAAAATAACCAAGGCTCAAACGTCAGAAGTTTGGAAACAATTCAAGTTTTATTCAAAAGTGCATATTCATTATTATTACCTAAGTAAATTGTAGTATACATCCTAAAATTAGAATCTCCTGCTTGTAGGAGGACCCCTTTGTTTCCCATCCCATGAGAAAGTATCTTAGACACTACCATCAACATCTCTGCTCTTGTTTCCTTTCATCATATTTGTGCTGCAATATAAGGCAGGAGAGACAGCAGCAGAGCTGAGACATCCACATGAAGATGAATCACATCAGAGCTTTATTGTGCAGGATCCTAGAGCACAGCACAGCACGTTATGGGCTAAATGCTGCATATGGAGAGAAATGAGCCAACAGCAAATGCAAACCTTGTTTAGTATGGGCTGTGCAGCCCTGAGGAGTCTTATGGAGATGTGGCCCATGGTGATAAAAGTCAAAGAAGAAGAAAGAGGGATTTAGCTGAAAACTATTCTGACTGCATCACAGAAAATGCTGCTGACTTGCTTGGATATGTGCTGTAATAGAAGGCTTCAGGATAGACATCTAAAACCAGATTTATCACAGTGCAGAAAGTCCTCAATCAATATCCATGCTCATGTAGCACACTTTGCAATTGCCTGTGTGAATGGAATAGGTTGGACTCAAATGATCCCCACGGGATAGAAACTTTTTTTTTTTTTTTCCATTTTGTCTTTTTTCGTGACCGGCAACGGGATCGCAACCCTCGGTGTTGCGCCCGCACCTCGCTCAGCCAGTGAGCGGCCGGTCTGTATGTGGGATCTGAACCCTCAGCGGGAACGCCGCCGCGCTCCCAAGTGGTGCACTGTAGCAGTGCGCCACCAGGCCGCACCTCGCTCAGCCAGTGAGCGGCCGGTCTGTATGTGGGATCCGAACCCTCAGCGGGAACACCGCCGCGCTCCCAAGTGGTGCACTATAGCAGTGCGCCACCGGGTCGGCCCGGGATAGAAACTTCTTTGGGAACTTTTACTTTCTTGATAAACTCTTACTTTATCTTCTGTTTCAAAAAAAAAAAAAAAAAATCTTGAACCTAAGTTACCAGCCTTGTTTCACCTCAAGTAAGTACATTTGATACAAATCCGTATAGGAAATGACCACAGCAACATTAGTAGCAATCAATTTCAATTTTTTACGACCAATAACAATGGCAGTGTAACAATGTACAGGAAAAAAAAACTGTCATTAATGTTTTATTTATGAGACTGAGTGAAATGACTGATAGTATCGATCATTTATCCTTTGGATGTTAACCTGCTCTGTGCTAAACACACTGCTTTCTATTCATCATCTTTGATGCTTATGAAAATTTTATCTGAAATGATTTCTCAGAACTATTCACTGACTAAGAAAGGAAGCTGGTTCTCAAACACTGGGTTGTCTGACTCTAAAGACCTTATATTTGATATATCCTAATATGCTGTTTCATATGCCCTAGTGTTTTCCATAAAACCAATTATACTTCAGGCCATTTAAGAATGCCTAACATGAGGAATATGAAGACAGAAGGAAAGATGCAATATTTGATATATCCTAATATGCTGTTTCATATGCCCTAGTGTTTTCCATAAAACCAATTATGCTTCAGGCCATTTAAGAATGCCTAACATGAGGAATATGAAGACAGAAGGAAAGATGTGTTCAATCTTGTCCTGTGGGTGCACAGAAAAGGCTGGGTAAAAGACTGATAAAAAGTTGTCTCCAAAACATGGGGACTAACAAGTTGAAAAATGCTGCTCTACACAGTGAGAAAAATAAATCAAGAGAATTAAAATGTACCTAAAATTTTTGCTGCTGAATCTTAATATCGCTGACATTCCGAAAGAAATGCTTATTATTACATAGAATATTCTAGTGTTGCTTCAGCCCAATTAACTCATAAAAATTTCTCAAAGAATAGTAACTTATTCACTTAAATATTTATAAATATGTAATCCATACTAGGCAACTTGCTAAGCACTGGGGTTATGAGGACAAAAATACTTTGTTCCTGTTCTGAAAGGGTTTACATTAATGAATAGAGTAGGGTAAACAGATTGGCTTTATAAATAAATACATGTAAGAAATCCTTATATTTAGAGAGAGAAGAGGAGGTAGAAAAAAGAAAATGATTATAGTTTCTTTTACACTGTTAGCTTCAACATCAGTCTAAGGAATATTACGAAATATTTATCCTTTGCTTGGTCACCACTGTCTTTTGCATTGGTGAAGAGGCGCTGCATACATTCAAAAATAAATTGAACGTGTCACTACAGTTCATAGTGGAAAAAAATATACTCCCTCACAGATAATTTTCAAGCCAGGAATAGGAACATTTACAAAGCGTTTCTGAAAAGTAATGTTGAAAAGCAGGACATGTGCATGAAGAACAAAGAAGGAAAAAACCTGAACTAATTAGAATAAATAGCTTCAATAAAAATACTTTTAGTAATTATCAGTATTACATAATAGTAATAGTATTACATAAAACAATTTAGAACCAAAATCACATATAAATACTGAGTAAAAATATGGATAAGATGTTGCTCAGTGGGTTAAAAATGAAATTGCTTGTGCTCTGTCGTCTGCTGGTTGACTTTGAGGAACGTGCAACTATCTAAGCTTCAGAACCCTAATTTATGTTGTTAATAAATTTACGTTTTCATTCTTTTGAAATAAATGCCAGAAAGCACAATTGATGAATCACATGGTAGCCTCATGTTTAGTTTTTTTTTTAGTATTATTCATTAGTATTTTTATTAGTATTATTTATTATAATTATTAGCATTTCATAATAGTATTAGATGAAACAATTTAGAACCAAAAAGTAAATAAATAAAATATTTATTAGTATTTTTAATAAATAACTTATTATTTAAATTATTATTTAAAAATAAATAATTTATTTGTATTAGTTCTTTTTTAACAAAAACTGTTTTCTAAAGTGTTTGTGCCATTTTACATTTACACCAGAAAGTATAAATTATTCAGTTTCTCTGTGTCTTCACCAACATTTGATGTTATCATTTTTTTAATTTTTAAAAAATTTTTATTGTGGTAAGACATATATAACATAATGTTTGCCTTTTTAAGCATTTTAAGACATATATGGAGTTAGTTACACTCACAATGTTGCATGACCACCACCTTTATGTATTTCCAAAACATTTTTAACATCCTAAAAATAAACTCTGTACCCATTAAGCAATAACTTTCTATTATTCCTTCCTTCTAGTTTCTGGTAATCTCTAATCTACTTTGGTATCTGAAATTTTTTTTTCCTTTTTAATTTTTTTCTTAATGGACTCATGATAATTGAATATATTTATGAGTACAATGTGATATTTGAGTACATTTATACAGTGTGAAATGATCATATAAGGGTAATTAGCATATCCATCACTTTTTTATTTTAGACATTTTGATAGATGTGTACTAATATCTCAGTATGGTTTTAATTTGCATTATCCTAATGCTCAATGATGGTGAATATCTTTTCATGTGCATATAGGCCATCTGTTTATCTTCTTCAGCAAAATGACTGTGTATGTCTTATGCCCAATTTCTTTTCTTTTTTTTTTTTTTTTTGAGTTTTGAGAATCCTTTATATATTGTAGACACTGGTTCTTCATCAGATACATGGTCTGCAGATATTTTTTCCTAGTCTGTAATTGGTGTTTTCATCCTCTTAAAAAGGCCTTTTACAAAGTAAAAGTTTTTAATTTTAATGAAGTCCAGTTTACCAATTTTTGCTTTTATGGGTAATGGTAGGTATAGAAGGGAAGTATCTCAACACAATAAAACCAATATAAAACAGACCCACTGCCAATGTCATCCTGAACAGGAACAAGACAAGGATGTCCTCTCTCAACACTCCTATTTAACATAGTATTGGAAGTACCAGCCAGAGAAATCAGGCAAGAGAAAGAAATAAAGGGCATCCAGATTGGAAGAGATGAAGTCAAACTGTCCCTGTTTGTAAATGACATGATTCTGTATAGAGAAAAAACCTAAAGACTCTACAATACAACTCTTAGAGGTGATAAACAATTTCAGTAAAGTTGCAGGATTGAAAATCAACACTTGAAAATCAGTAGCATTTTTATTATCCAGTAATAAACTAGCAGAAAAAGAAATCAAGAAAGCAAGCCCATTTACAATAGTCACACATACACACAAAATAACAAAAACAAAACAAAACAAAACCCAGGAATCAACTTAACTAAGGACATGAAAGATTTCTACTGTGAGAAGTACAAATCATCACCGGAAGAAATTAAAAGAGGACAAAAGAAGATGGAAAGACATTCCATGCTTTTGGACTGGAAGGATTAACATTGTGAAAATGTCCATACTACCTAAAGTAATCTACAGATTCAGTGCAATCCCCATCAAAATACCAATTACATTCGTCACAGAAATAAAAAAAACAATCCTAACATTCACACAGAATGACAAAAGATCCCAAATAACCAAAGCGAACTTGAACAAAAAAAATAAATAAAGCCATAGGCATTACACTACCAGACTTCAAATAATACTCCAAAGCTGTAGTAATCAAAACATCATGGTACTTAAATAAAAGTAGACACTTGGACCAATGGAACAGAATAGAGAATCCCAAAATCTACCCACATACTTACAGCCAACTGATCTTTGACAAAGGTAACAAGAACATACACCGGAGAAAACACTGCCTCTTTAATAAATAGTGCTGGGAAAATTGGACATCCATATGTAGATGAATGAAATTGGACCTGTACTTCTCACCATATACCAAAATCAACTCAAAATGGATTAAAGACTTAAATATAAGATCTGAGCCTATAAAACTCCTGAAAGAAAACATAGGGGAAACACTTTAGGAAGTGGGACTGGGCAAAGACTTTATGAATAAGACCCCCAAAGCACAGGCAACAAAAGAAAAAATAAACAAATTGGCTATATCAAACTAAAAAGCTTCTGCACAGAAAAAGAAACAGAGCTAAAAGACAACCTACAGAATGAGAAAAAATATTTGCAAACTATGCATTTGACAAGGGATTAATACTCAGAACATACAAGGAATACAAACAACTTAACAACAAAAATCATGTAACCCAACTAAAAAATGAGCAAAGAAGCTTAGTAGGCATTTCTCAAAGGAAGATATACAAACGGCCAACAGACACATGAAAAAAATGCTCAACATCACTAATCCTCAGGGAAATGCAAATCAAAACCACATTGAGATATCACCTCATCCCAGTTAGACTGGCTATCAGCAAAATGACAGAGAATAATAAGTGCTGACAAGGATGTGGAGAAAGGGGAACCATCCTGCAGTGTTGGTGGGACTGTAAATTGGTGCAGCTATTATGGAAAACAGTATGGAGTTTCCTCAAACAACTACAGATAGAACTACCATATGATCTAGCAATCCCACTTCTGGGTATATACCCAGAGGAATGGAAATCATCATGTTGAAGGGATACCTGAACTCACATGTTTATCACAGCTCTATTTACAATAGCCAAGAGTTGGAACCAACCTAAATGTCCATCAATGGACAACTGGATATGGAAAACGTGTTATATATACTCAGTGGAATACTACTCTGTCATAAAAAATGAATTCAAATCTGCCATTCACAGCAGCATGGATGAACTTGGAGAAAATTATTTTAAGTGAAATAAGACAGGCACAGAAAGAGAAATACTCCATATCCTCACTCATAGGTGGGAGCTGAAAGATAGAAAGAAAAGGAAGGAAGGGAGGGAGGGAATGAGGGAGGAAGGAAGGAAAGAAAGAAAGAAAAGGAAGGAAGGAAGGAAGGAAGGAAGGAAGGAAGGAAGGAAGGAAGGAAGGAAGGAAGGAAGGAAGGAAGGAAGGAAGGATCACAATAGTACACTGAACTTTCAAAAGGTGAGAACAGAATGGGGGTTACCAAAGGTGGGAGCTGGGAAGAGGGAGGATTGGTGAGGGGCTGGTGGAGGGAAGTGATTGCATTGTGTAATGTTGAATGTACAGAGTCCTGATTTGAGCACCATATATTATGCAAAGGTATTGATATTCAACGCAGTACCTCACAAATATGTACAATCAATTATGTTTCAATAAAAATAAAATTTAATTTAGTAAAATGGTTTTGACATCAAGTCTAAAAATTCTGTGCCTACCACTAGATTGCCCAAATTTTCTCATATGTTTTGTTTTAAAAGTTTTTCACTTTATGTTTAAGTTCATGGTCCATTTTGAGTCCATTTTTGTATAAGGTGTGAAATTTAAGTATAGCTTGGTTTTATGGCCAATGGACGTCCATGTTCCAGCACAATTTGTTAAAAGGATATCTTTCCTCCATTGAATGGTTTTGGCACCTTTATAAAAAAATCTATACGGCATATTTGCATGGGTGTCTTTCTGAGTTCCCTATTCTGTTCCATTGATCTATGTGTTTATCTTCCCACCAATACTACAAAGCTTTGATTACTGTAGCTACATTAGGGTACTTTAAAAGCTCATGGAAAAATAGAATTAAAAGGTGATACAAATCCTACCATGAACTTTTTGAACACCTATTGTATAATAAGTCTTGAAATAGGGTAAACTGACTCTTTCCACATTATTCTTCTTTTTCAAAATTGATTTAGCTATTCTAGTATCTTTGCATTTCCATTTAAATTTCAGAATAATATTGTCTGTATTTACAAAATGTCATTCTGGATTTGATAGTATTTGCATTAAATTTGTGTATCAAATTAAAGATCATGAACATCCACCAACATACTATATTAACCTATTTATTTAGACATTATTTAATTTCTTTCATCTATATTTTGTAGCTTTCAGAAAACAACTCCTGTAATGTTTTGTAAGACTTATACTTCTTATTTCATTTTTGTAAGTGATATTGTATTTTAATTGTGGTCATGTATTTATCACCAGAATATAAAAATAAAATTGACTTTTGTGTTTGTCTTTTACCATTAACTATAAATTAGCTGGAGGTAACTTGCTGATACTCTTTAGCAAGTTGAACAAGTCCACCTCTATATATTCCTGAGAGTGTTGACTTTTGTCCAATGATTTTTCTACATTGATTGGTATGATCATGTGATTTTCCATCCCTAGCCTCTTAATATGGTGGATTACATTAATTGATTTTTGAGTATTGAACTAGTTTTGCCTCTCCATAATTAACCACACTTTGTTATGGTGTATAATTGCACACATTGCAGAATTTTTATGTTAGTATTGTTAAGATATATGAATCTATATTCCTTTGGGACATTGGGCTGTAGTTACCTTTTTTGTACTGTCTAGGTCTGGTTTTATATAAGGCTAATACTTGTTTTATAAAATGAATTGGAAAATATTCCCTTCTCTTCTATTTTCTAGAAGAGATCATGTAGAATTAGTCCAACCCTTCATTAAATACTTGCTAGATTCTCCAGTAAAACTATGGATATTGATTTCTTTTCATAGTTTTTAAATTACAAATTTAATTTCCTTAATAGTTATAGAACTATTTAGATTATCTCTTTCATACTGGATGAGTTTATGGTAGTTTATGCTTTTCGAGGAATTAATAGCTCATCTAAATTGTCAATTTATGTGTGTAGAGTTGTTCATTACATTCTCTTATCATCTTTTCATTGTTTAAAGGACCTGTATTGATATCCTCTATTTCATTCCTGATATTAGTCATTTGTGCCTTCTCTTTTCTTAGTCAATATTGCTAAAAGTTTTTCCATTTTATTTATCTTAGCAAATAAATAATACTTTGTTTCACTGATTTTATCTGTGTTTTCTGTTTTCAATTTGACTGATTTCTGCCATCTATTATTTACTTTCTTCTACTTGACTTTGGCTTATTCTATTCTGATTATTTTAGGTTCCTGAGGCCATAACTTAGACTATAAATTTGGAACTTTTTCCACTTTCCAATGCATACATTAGGTGCTATACAGTCTCTTCTCAGCACTGCTTTAGCTATATTTCATAAATGTTGATATGTTGTATATTCACTTTCATTCAGTCCAAAGCATTTTTTTTTTCCCTTGAGACTTCCTCTTTGATCCATGGGTTACTTAGTAGTGTGTTATTTGGTTTTGAAGTATTTGGAAATTTTCCTTTTATCTTTTTGCAATGAACTGAATGTTTTGATCATATGTTAATTTTATGTACATAATTTTTTACATTTTATTATGAATGTTTGCTTTACATACTAAATAGTATATCTGACATATGCAAAATAATTTACACATAGATTAGGAAGTATAATAATGAATTGAGCACTTGTGGGCTTACCAAACAACTTAGCAAATAGACTATTATCATACTCACGAATTTCCCATTGCTCTTCTCCTACCTCTCATCCCAGCCCCCTGTATCCCCTACTCATGAGGCAACTGTATCCTGAAAGCTAGCTTTTTGTCATTCCTTTGCATTTCTATATAGGCCATATTTGTGTATGTGTATATATGTACACACACGATATACATATATATCTGTATATATAGTAAACAACATATTATATAATTTTGCTTCCTTTTGATCTGTATAAAAATTGTTTCATAATGTACATATTCTTCCATGACTTGTTTATTACTTAACACTGTGTTTTTAAGATTCAACCACATAGCTATGTTCATATTTTAAAATACATGGTAGCAAAAGCAACTTCTATACCATATTTACTAGCAAAAACAAAAGGGCATTCTATGATCAACGTTCTTTTATACCTAAGCCATTTAAAAAAAAAACATGAAATATTTATTCTTGGATTATTTCTTTCCTGCTGATCTGTTTGCTTCCCTAAAGCTCAACAGCACCAAAATATCATTTTGATTTCACAACAGACAACTCTCCTTTTTCGGGTTAGACGGCAAAGCAGCATCCTTATGTAAACTTAACTATCAAGAGGACTAAGAAATTCCAAGGTATTAGAAATTAAAAGCAAATTGCATCTCTGTCTGTGTGAGGCCTAGAGGAGGAAAAAGGAAGAAAGGAGTCTTCTGACAGAGGTTTTCAAAGATGCTGTCCAAGTGTGAATATTTTAAAGTTACCTTCAGTATGTTTGGGTAGATAATTTTGTTTCTTCCAGGATTTAGATAAAGTTCATTTTATCATATGCATGGCTGTGTATACATACAAATAAAGGCAACTATTGAGGCAATTTTCAATCAAATCAAACTAAATAAGGTTTTCCTCAATAATCTAAACATTTCAAAGAAACTCTTTTCTATCACCAATTAAGAAACTCAAGAAACATTTTTCTCCTTTTTTTTTTTTCTCATGGTGATACTCTACCTAATCATTTTCTTCACCCAAGCTTCCTTTCTTTTTCTTCTGATGAAAGGCCCCTTCCTTTTACCAAAAGCAGTTAACTCAGAGATAAATATGACATCTTCCTTTGGAGTTTTTCAACTAGAGTTGCCAAAAGAATGTTTCTTTCTATCGCTCAGTAAAATAAAACTTCAGAGCTGGGGTGAACAAAGGTCCAGTTTTCCTGAAACTGGAAGATTCCCAAGATGTGGAACTTACAGGTTTAAAACTGGGAAAGTCCCAGGCAAGCCAGGGTGAGTTGTTCATACCAGCTTCTCCATGTGGAAAATAGAGAATTCAAATAGAATCAAGTTTTGTATTCCAATTCTGGCAGTTCTTGATGGGGGTCTAAGACCTGGATTTCTTCTTCAGATTTTGTGAGCAATTCTAGTGTCTTTCCAAAATCTTTTTTTATTCGAGTGGTTCCAGTTTAGCTTCTGTCACTTGCAACCCAAAGTAGTCCCAACTAATGCACCCACTTAAAGTTATATTTGATGAAAATAAAAAAAGAAACAAATTATTAGCTAAATAAATTATGATAAATCCAAACATTGCTGTCTTTTGTCATCATTAATAATGATGGCAGATACTTAAACTTATTAACTGAAAAAATTGACATACTGATCCATGAAAAAATAAAAGCAGGTTGCAAAGCATTTCCTAGTCTATGATCCATTTTTAATATACACATATATTTATAAGAATTTGTCAGATCCTACTAACAGGAACTAAAGTCTAATATGAATAGAATAGAAAAGGAACTTTTTGGTTTATATGACCCATAAATGGGACTTTGGGGTAAAGGAGATAAGGGGTTTTTTTGCCAGGAAAACATGGATTTGGATTGCATTAGAGTTCTCTAAAAGAAAAAGGGATCCTGTTTATTCCTGAAGGCAAGCAAGAAGGTCTACTAAACAAAATAGAAAAATAATAATTTCTGCAAATTAAATAGGCAAACTAGATATATAGATAATAGATAAACACACATGAAAATAAAAATACAATAGATATGTGACATGACAAAATGTTAATAACTGTTGGTCTATGATCATACAGTATTACAAGTAGTTTATTTCCTGCTTGGAGCTTTTCTGTATGTGGTGGATACTTTGACTCTCAATCTACATTCCGTTTTTCTCCAATTTGGGGTGTTTGGAAAGCTGTAGTCTATATAAGTTCCCCTAATACTCTTGCAGCTAGCGTTCTGGATGGGAATTATGTATTGCCAGTACTTGAGAAAAATTTGGATGGCAGAATTTTTAAAAAGACCATGTCCTTGCAATTCTTGGCTCTTGCTGCTGGCAATTTAGAAATGTGAAGCTTTCCTGCTGCTGCATTCCAGTGTCCATGCTCCATTTTTCAGATATGAAACCACAGAGTAACTTCCTAATCTGGCTTCCTAATATCTGGCAGTGTGAGGGGCTGTTGTGGTGTAGTAGTAGTGGCCGCCTTAGAGATAGTGGATCCTTTTGCTGATCAGCTCTGTATTTTGCTAGGAATAAGTCCAGTAAATTTGGAACAGAAGCAGTTCTTTCAGCCTTTTCAACAATTGTGTAAATAACTAATATCTTGAATTAAATTCCTTTCTGCTTAAAATAGAGTAATTTCTGTTTTCTGCTCTCAACCCTATTGCTTTGTCTTTATTTTATTATATTGTGACTGCAAATATATAGATCTTGTGTAACAAAATACTATTTAAAGAATTTGATTCCATTCCTCTCCAACACAAATTCCATGTTCAAATTAAGCTGGTCTCTTTACTATTCCGAGAAATGTTTTTTGTTCATTCTTAGATTTATACATTTGCATTGTCTGTCTCCCTTCCATCTCCTCAGGCTTAACTAGGAGAAATCATGGCATAGATTGCAGTGACAGAGAGTTCTAACAGTTTCCTCCTTGCCCACTGTGCTCAATAAAGCAGCAGCAGTTTGTAGGAAAACTGTTGTGTACAACATGGCAGAACAAAAAAATAGAGCTGTGAGAAGTCTCCTGGAACCACAGAAAATTTGGGGTGGAAAGAAATATTGCAGAAGTCTAGAGCTCTCCTTGAGCTGGTAAGAACATGAGCAAGGATGATGTAGAAGTATGTGTTTATATATTCTAATTTTTTACGTATGACTTCATTATAATTCTTTTCCCATAGGAACTCTGAATTTTGACAGTGTGTTGGAAATTAAAATCATCTACCTCTTTGTTTTGCTATGATTCATTTTCTCTTCTTTCTTCTCATAAAAGAAAGTTGACATTAGATTGTATTATTTTGTGTACTTTTTAGGTTCATTTTTTAAAACGTAAATAAAATGCATGTGGGAAAAATTTAACCCATCATGAAGTGTATCAAATGTGTAAAAAGGAAGTTTTTAATCCTCATTTTTGCAGCCATCCCAGTATGCAATCCCATTGCCCAGCATAACCACTGATAACCAGTTTGGACAAAGACTGTCTGACATTTTTAATACATTTGCATTACTCTACTTTCTTTTTTAAAATGGGGATACACTGTATATGCTGTTTGCTACTTGATATTTTCTCTTAACAAATATCATGGACATATTTCCAGGTCAGTGTACATTAGACTACCTTTTGTTTTAAATGGCTGCACTGTGGTCCAGTTTATGTATGCAGTTTATTTAAACTTTATCCTACTGATCAATTGTTTCCTGGTTTTCTCCCTTAAAAACAATGAGGAGATGTATATCTTAGTGTCCTTCTGAGTTAACTTGATTTAAAAAGGTTATGGAGAAAAAGGAACTCTCATACAATCTTGGTGGGACTGCAAAATGGTGCAGCCTCTATGGAAAATGGTATGGAGGTTCCTCAAACAATTGCAGATAGATCTACCATATGACCCAGCTATCCCACTGCTGGGAATATACCCAAAGGAATGGAAATCATCAAGTCGAAGGTATACCTGTTCCCCAATGTTCATCGCAGCGCTCTTTACAATAGCCAAGAGCTGGAACCAGCCCAAATGTCCATCATCGGATGAGTGGATACGGAAAATGTGGTATGCCTACACAATGGAATACTACTCAGCTATAAAAACAAATGAAATACTGCCATTTGCAACAACATGGATGGACCTTGAGAGAATTATATTAAGTGAAACAAGTCAGGCACAGAAAGAGAAATACCACATGTTCTCACTTATTGGTGGGAGCTAAAAATAAATACATAAATTCACACACACACACACACAAAAATGTGGGGGGCAGGGAAGAAGACATAACAATTACAATTCCTTGAAGTTGATACAACAAGCAAACAGAAATGACATTGTTGGGTGGGAGGGGGGAGAGGGAGGAGGGAGGGAGGTTTCGGTAACGGGCCACAATAATCAACCTCATTGTATATTGACAAAATTAAATTAAATTAAATTTAAAAATAAAGAAAGAAAGAAAGTTCACGTTTCATTTGCCATCTTCCAAAAAAATGTTAAGAACTAATTAATTTTTTATTATGAGGCCTGAAGATGAATTCATTCTCTTATTTGAAGTTATAAAATCTGGTTTGAGTGTGAAAGGCAGGAACTAGTATACTAAGTGCAGAGTTTTTGACGCTTTTTCCTACAGTAGACAAAAAATGGATTCATGGAACAAAGAGCTCTTTAGCCACTTATGTTTATGGATGAAAATTGAGAAGATTAATATATTTGAAATATAGAATGTAGTCCACCCCCAAAAGCAAATTAAGCATGTTTTATTGCTCCAAAATCTAAATTTATTCTCAAAAATTTATTATTAAAATTTATCAGTGATACAGCCAAATTTAGACCCAAAAAGGGTAATTTGAAATAGAGAATTTCAATTATCAGAGAAAATAATATACCTGAAAAACATGTTATATTTTGTTTCAAGTGTATTCCAATAAGAGGTTGGAGATACTAGCTTAAACTGAATTTAGTGGTACAGATAGTGTCAGGAAATCACATATCCTTTAAAGTCCTAAATACAATGAAACTTAATTGCAAAAGCTCTAAGAATGAGCTCCCACCCCACTCAGCATTGGTTTCAGAATGCATTCAGCATGGTGAATAACAAATCATAACTCCATAGAATCTAAAAGCTCAAAGAGACTTCGAACATCACCTAATTGCACCACTAGACCAGGAGCTTATCTAAATGGCACACTAGCTTATGCTTGAATACCTCCAGTTAGAGGCAGTTCTCCAACTATCACACGTTTGTTCTATTTTTAGATACTCAGTCTTTTAAAATCTTGAGTTCAATTGTTCCTGTAAGCTTTTGCTTGTAGACCAGCCCCTTGGAGCCACAAAAAAAAAAAAAAAAAAAAAAAAAAAAAAAAAAAAGCTTCATTCCTCTTTTATACCATAGCCTTGCAGAGATCAAAGACAGCTATCCTCTGCAGCCTGAGCTTTCTCTTAAGGGTAAACATTTTGCCAATGTAAACTACTCTGAATACTTCAAATCATTTTCACTTTCCAGAGGCCTCTGTTTTTTCTTTGTTGAAAAAAAGATTCATTCCATCAATCTACTAATATTTATTAGCGCTTTCCACATGTCAAGTATGACACTTCCACTCACTGGGAATACAACAGACAGAAAGGTGAACATGCATCTGTCTTCGTGAAGCTTATGTTAGAGTTTGGACGAAAAGACTCTGATCGATTTATCACCATAAATCATGTACAATTACAGAGGGGAGTGTCATAAAGGAGAGTTACACAGTGCTATGTGAGCGCATAATACACAGCCCTGGCCTAGACCTCGGTGACAGGGCAGACTTCCCTGGGAAACTGATGTTCGAGTTCTGATCTGAAGAATGTGTTTGAGACACCTAGGTGGAGAAGTGAGAATAGCTTTGCTCACTATAAGAAGAACATATATAAGACCTGCAGTTGGAGGAAGCATAGTCTGAGACAGGTCATGTAGCAAGGGCACAGAAAATGAATGGGAAGAATGGTGTGGAGAAGGACCTGTTGGGCCTGTTTAAGGTTGGGGTGTTAACAGCACTGGAGAGTTATTGAAAGCTTTTAAGAACGGGAGTGAGATGATGAAATTTATATTTGTAAAATATCACTCTGATCTCATGACATAAAACAGATTGACAGGGAGCAGGAGGGAATGTAAGACAACTACTAGGAGGCTCTTGGAATGACCCAGGAGCAAAAGCTAGGGGATAAAGAGAATAGAGTAGCTGGTGAGAAATGGATGCATTTGACATGTGTAACAGGGAAGTATTTAGAATTAAATAATCCAGCAATAACTTTTTTAAAAAATAGAGTTTCTGGGCTGGCCCCATGGCTCACTCGGAAGAGTGCAACGCTGGTAACGCTGAGGCCGCGGGTTCGGATCCTATGTAGGGATGGCTGGAGCACTCATTGGCCGAGTGTGGTGCCGAGGGTTGCGATCCCCTAACTGATCAAAAAAAAAAAAAAAAAAAAAGTTTCTGCTAATATGAAAATATAAGCAAAATTATAAAGCTGTTTATTTTTTATTTCCTATTGTTTTAAAGTAATTAAAGACTAGAACATTGGCAACAGAATATAAAAGAAATTAAAATTAAATAGTATCTTAGAAAAGTTCTCAAAGTACAATAGAAAAAATGTTCAAACATTATTTTTTCTAATTTGAGCATGTTAGGAAGCGTGTCTGCAGGTTTCTAAACGTCCTAGCTCAGTGTTTCATCTTCATAAGAGAATCTTAGTGAAAGAATAGAAGAAAAAGAGCAGAGAATTTAGAGGTGTAAAATAAGTGCTTATATTTTTTTTCAAAAAAAGTGTAATATTGAAACATTTAAAGACAAACAGAAAAAAATATTTAAATATGCTTTTTTTCCCCCTTGAAACACTGTGATAACAAATTAGAAAAGTATTTCTTACTTTAATGAGCTGGGTCAGAGTTCTTTTATTGTAAAAGTAATACACTTGAAGTTTAAATTTGAAGGCATCGAAGATTTGAAACAATGTTCACAATATTCAGATCATGTATCCTGAAATTCAGTAAAATTGAAGTTGCCTATTTCAAATACAGACGTTGGTTTTTAATGATTGGTCACCTAGCACCACCTTTTGGCTAAATAACTTTCTCTCCCTCACCCTGCTAATTTTTACGGAAGTAATATTATGATTTTGGCGCCACCTGCTGGATTTTTTTCTAAAAACAAACACATACCCTGAAAAGTTGAGAAATTGGATGACTGTATTGCAGGATCATGACTTCTAATCACTCTGGGGGGGGGGGGGGGAAAG
>NW_007729786.1:31850-37324 GCF_000696425.1 Galeopterus variegatus | reverse complement strand
GGGGGGGGGGGGGGGGGGGGGGATAAGAGTTGAAAGGTAACTACACCTCCTGCTTCTAAGAATTATTCAAAATTATTCATACACAACATTATCAAGAATTTGTATGTTTTATATTTATTTTTATGGAGAAAGAGGCTATCTATCCCTTTACTGACTCATTCTGTATTTCCACTTTTGCGGTTCCCATGCAAACCTTAGCCCAATAAGAAATTGCCCACAAATACTTTAAGAGGAAATAAGCTTATATTTGTGCACACTTGAATAGATTATTCCTAAAGTCCTACAATTCTAACAAATAGAATAGTCCACTAGAAAATGGAAGATTGGTTTAGTTTCATGTAACCTAGCTTATCCCAAAATAGAACACAGAAAAATTGAATCAAGTTATTTTTACACTGAAGCTCCTACTTTTTCTGCTTTACTTGTTTTCATTGCTACTTAAGAGGTTTGGGTAAATATGACTTGTATACAAATATGATTTTTTAAAAGCCTATTAAGAAATTTCCTAAGCTTCATTAATAGGATTTCCTTGTCAGGACTATATAACTCTTAGCCAACATTACCTCATTTCCTTTATTAATTTTTCCACAGGCTGCATGTCATACTTTATATTCATCACCTGGGGCTCTTTAACACATTAGTATCCGTAAAACAAACCATGACATTCAAGTCACCTTTATTGATATTTGAACAGAAAAGTCCAAATGAAAAAATAATAGTTTGTCATTTGTTCTGAAGTTTTGATTAGATTAAACCTTAAAAGAAGACTGCTAAAATTTCTATCAATTAAAAAAGATTCTTCATTAATTTACTAATACTAATCATACTTAATGTGAGCTTCTTAATTATGCATTTTGAATGCTCTTTTAGTAGCTATTATATGCCAGTCAGGGTCCCGCTTTACTGCTGGAAGGTAGGAGTCTCTGCTAAGTCAAGTTGTAAACGTGGATGGCAGCCTAGCAGGATGGAGGTGCTGTGAGCAGTCCCCCTCATGTGCAAAAAATACTATCCGCAGTCAGGCAGAATAAGGCCAACCTACAGAGGGAAGCAAAGCTAATAGTAAGATGAAGAATTATTATTCAAACTGAACCAAATTTCCTCCTGTCTTTCCCCACTATAAAGCCAAAACAATAATCCCTTTCGGTTTGTGATTTTCAGTCTTTCTGCTTTTGCAATTAAAGGACTACTACTACAGTACTCCAAAAATATTTATTAACTTAATAAATTTTGAATGGAATGGACTTTGTTAATTCTTCTAAGTTCTCTGAGCTTCACTTCTTTATTCAATTATAAAATTGAGATAATCATACACACTTTATTTTCCTCCCAATATTTATAGGGTTCATAAATGTGCTATGAAAATGTCTAAAGTTATGATATCCAAATATGCCATACTGTTAAACAAATCAATCCATGTGCCCAGAAAGTGTTCCTTAGATGTGGTATATGTGCAATGAAGTTTATTGTGTTTGCTATAGTAATCTGTTTCCATGTGTCATTTCTAACACATAAAGATAGGAATGTGGAGCTTTTCAAGGGTTTTATTATTTAATACAGCACTGTAACTCAATGTTATGACAAAGTAAACAAAGTTAATGTATAATTATAATGATCACTAACATCTGTATCTGTCATATAAAAGGTGTTTAAAAGAAAATATTTTGTAAAAAACAACACTGCCTTTACATTTTTTATCTTTTGTAAGAAAGTAAAGTCATTTTATCTGGCAACAAAGAGGGGGATCATTTCCCACCCTGTTTTTAACTTCCCGCTATCTAAAAAATGTCTTCTTTGAAATACTGATCTAACTCTTAATGCTCCTGTAATTGTGTGAAACATCAGAAGAGCAATTCGTATTTATTATGTGATGCTAAAAACCTAACCCACCTTTGGCAGACTAATTAAATAAAATGACTAATTTAAAAAATGACATCTTCAGGAAAGATGTGCATATCTTAAGATTACCTTTTTTTTTCCTTAACAAATAGGTTTAGGTGCTACTTAGACAAATCTTCAGGTTCCCATTTTCTACCACGTATTTCCGTTTTTGTTCTCAAAATAACAACTTAGTGTAGATAATTGTAATTTAACCAAAATTAAAGAACATACTAAGGAAGAAATTTGTTATCTCTGAGGACTTTTTTTAAAAATTTTATCGATTATACATATTCATGGGGCACAAAGCTGACTGTCAGTACCTGTGCCCTAGACATGATAACCATAATTTAACCAAAATTAAAGAACATACTAAGGAAGAAATTTGTTATCTCTGAGGACTTTTTTAAAAAATTTTATCGATTATACATATTCATGGGGCACAAAGCTGACTGTCAGTACCTGTGCCCAAGACATGATAACCGGATCAGTACCATCAGCATGCCCATCACCACATATTTCAGTTACTCCCCGTGTCTCCCACCCAGCCTCTTCAAAACCCCTTCCCCCTCTACCCTCCTCCCAACAACCCTAGGTCTGCTCTCTCCTTCTGCAAGTCCAACATACCACTGTGGTCTTTTATTCCTTCCTTCCTTCTCTCTTAGTTTCCACTCATGAGTGAGGACATGTGGTATTTTTCCCTCTGCACCTGGCTTATTTCACTTAGCATAATTTTCTCCAAGCACATCCACGTTGCTGTGTATGGTAGAATTTCATTCTTTTTTATGGCTGGAGTAGTGTTCCATTTTCTATGTATGCCACATATTCCTTATACAGTTGTCTGTGGGTTTTTTGTTGATTTGTTGCCTGGTTGATCTATCCAGTGCCGAGAGAGGGGTGGTCCCCAACCATTATATTATTGGGGTCTATTTCTTTGTTTAGGTCTAATCATGCTTATTTTATATATCTGGGTGTTCCAGTGCTGGGTGCAAATATATTTATGATTGTTCTGTCTTCTTCTGAATAGATCCCTTTATTATTATGTAGTGGCCTTCTTTATTTCTTTCTATGGCTTTTAGTTTGAAGTCTATTTTATCCAATATAAGATTAGCTATTCTTGCTCATTTTTGGTTTCCATTAGCATGGTATATCTTTTTCCATGCCTTCACTATTAGTTTGTGTGAGTCTTACAGGTGAGGCGAGTCTCTTGAAAACAGCATATATTTGGGTCTAGCTTTTTAATCCAATCCATCAGTCTGTGCCTTTTGAGTGGAGAACTTAATCCATTTACATCTGGAGTTCTTATTGAGAGGTATCTCATACTCCTGGGTTTTACTGCTTTTTGTTTAGATGTTTTAAATGTCTTTTTTGGGGGGGTGAAGATTTAGTTTCTTTTTTTTTTTCTTTTCTCCTTCACATTTATGTTTACCAGTGGGTTTTGTTCTTTCTTGTGTATTCTTATTGTTTTTCAGATTACAGAGTTGGGATTCCCTTGAGAATTTATTGTGGGGCTAGTCATGTGGTGGTGATCTCCTGAAGTTTTTGTTTGTCTGAGAAATACACTATTTCTCCCTCATTTCTGAAGGAAAGTCTTGCTGTGTATAATATTCTTGACTGGCAGTTTTTATCTTTTAGTATTTTGACTATGTCATCGCATTTTCTTCTCACCTGTAGAGTTTCTGTTGAGAAGTCTGCTGTTAGTCTCATAGGGGCTCCCTTTTAGGTGACTTGATGCCTTTTTCTTGCTGCTTTTAAGATTATCTCTGTGTCATTGAGCTTTGCCAGTTCAATTATAATGTGCCTTGGAGAAGACCTTTTTTGATTGAATCAATTGGAAATCTTTGAACTTCCTATATCTGAAGGTCTGTGTCTCTCCCTATACCTGGGATGTTTTCTATTATTATTTCATTAAATAGATTTTTCAATGCCTTTTCCTTTCTCCTCCACTCCTGTAACACCCATAATTTGAACATTTGTACTCTTAAGGTTGTCTGCTAATTCTTTTAGACTTTCTTCATTCTTTAAAATTCTTTTCCCTTTTTTTTGTTCACCTTGATTATTTTGTAAAGATGTTTTTGAGATCAGAAATTCTTTCTTCTGCTTGCTCTAATCTGCTGCTTAAACTCTTGGTGTGTTTTTAGTTTCATTGAATGAATCTTTCAGTTCCAGGAGTTGTGCTACATTCTTTTTTTAGGTATCAATCTCTTCGTAAATTTCTTCCTTCATATCCTGGATATTTTTTCTCATTTAATTGTGTTATCTAACTGAGTCTTCTCTTATCTCATTGCATTTCCTTAAGATTGTTATTCAGAATTTCTTTTCAGTCATTTTAAGAGTTTCCTGTTCTATAGGGTCTGGTACTTGAGAATTACTATATTCCTTTGGTAGTGTTATATTTTCTCTCTTTTTTTTTAATATTTCTAGTATCTGTACATTGATTTGTGGTCATCTGGTAGATCAGTTGCTTCTATTACTCTGGAGTGGACTGTGAGAAGAAAGACTTCCTCCTCTTTTTTCCAGGCTCCTCTGGTGACTCTCCTGTGTCAATGAAGTCAAATATGTGGCAGTCAATCTGCACAGTGCTCATAGCCATTACTGTGGTGGCAAGCCATCCTTGCAGCAGTGGAAGCTGTGGTGGTTGCTTTTGTGGACCACTTCTGGAAGTGTGTGGTGCATCCCAGTCACAATGCTGCTGTTGCCTGCTGTGCGGGTGGTGGGAGGCTGCTCGGCGTTTTTCCAGTTTGGGCCTTGCAGTGGTGGCAGCATTGCTTCTACCTTCTGTGAAGGTGGGAGAGGGCTGTTTGGAGCTTTTTCCTGCCTGGGTCTTCTCTCTCTGAGTGCTTGACTACAATTATCTGCTATTACACAGAATGACAGTTTTAGCATCCTCAGCCCTTTCTCATCCCATCTTCCTCAGGATTTGAGATTTTAAAAATTCTAAGTGTTGCAACATCTATCTCTATCACTGAAACTTAGCTGTAAATTAACTTCTGTATTGTGCACTTTTTTCAATAAGTAGAAACTAAATAAACTGAAGACTGCAAAATAAGAAGAGTTTTCAAATGAGATCTTTTTTGTCGCTGTAAACTCACATAATATAGTATAAATATAGAGAAAAATGAAGAATAACAGAGAGCCATGATTTATCATATAGACCATAAGTCTTAAGCATTACTGATCCTAAGGTCAAGGTGCTTTCAATATGCCATTCCTAGAAATGCATGCTATCTAATAAAATTGCATCTAATATTTAGCTATTTAAACCATGCCCTATCAAGATTAAATGTTAAGTACTTAATAATTATAAAGTATGACTATTAATCATTCATTTCACCTTTGCTTTGATGATTGCCTAAACATTAATGTTAGGTCCTGAAATTCAGGATTGTTTTTCTTTTGTTTTTGTTTTTTTTTTTCCTTTTTGTCTTTTTTCGTGACCGGCAACGGATCGCAACCCTCAGTATCGCGCCCGTACCGGACCGGGACCAGCAACAGGATCGCAACCCTCGGTGTTGCGCCCGCACTGGACCGGGACCAGCAACAGGATCGCAACCCTCGGTGTTGCGCCCGCACCTCGCTCAGCCAGTGAGCGGCCGGTC
>NW_007729786.1:19574-31807 GCF_000696425.1 Galeopterus variegatus | reverse complement strand
TTCTTTTTTTTTTTTTTTCCTTTTTTGTTTTTTTTTGTGACCGGCAATGGATCGCAACCCTCAGTGTCGTGCCCGTACTGGACCGGGACCAGCAACAGGATCGCAACCCTCGGTGTTGCGCCCGCACCTCGCTCAGCCAGTGAGCGGCCGGTCTGTATGTGGGATCCGAACCCTCGGCAGGAGTGCCACCTCGCTCCCAAGCGGCGCACTGTAGCAGTGCGCCACCGGGCTGGCCCGTCAGGATTGTTTTTCCAGTAGGGAGTTAATTACTACTCCAGCTAAATAATCCATCAGTGTTTCCTTTTAGATTCATATCATTTCCAGGAATAAACACGAAGAGTATCATCACTTTTGGAAAATTTCTTCAGATACAAATTAGGCAAGAAAGGGATTTTCTATCCCTCTGAAGATTACCCTGATGGGGAGTGGATTATTTGTTTTGCTATGAAAGTTGATCACCATTAACAAGAAAATCTTTTTTTGTGTTGTTGATGCTCTATTCAGAAACCTCTGGAGATCCAGGCCTACTCTTATTTGTAAAGATCTGCCTCTCAGGATGAAGCAAGACCCCAAAATTCTATGACCTTGACTTCCATAAATCAGAACATGAATAAGAAACCAGGAAGAACAGGTTTCTTCATATTTCTCTAGGCTATCTGTATATAAGAAAAAGTAAATTGGAGCAGAGACTGGAATGCATGAGAAAGTGTTTTGCACTATTGGCAGGGGGTTGTTTGATGAGCTAACAATATGATGGGGTCCTTTCTAGTAAAGAATTGAATTTGCAGTTGTAAGGAAAGTAGAAAAAGTTTAGTCAGGATCTCTCGTCTTATGTATGTTACGAATGGGCAATAATCAGCACATTCCCTAAGAAACAAGTCATAAAAGTAGTGCAACTGCACGTGTGCCCATTTACTGATTCAGCATGGTTGTTGTAATTATGTAATGCATAGCTTGTGGCTGCTATTGCGTACTAAGAGTATAAAGGTAACTGCTCTGAACTTCTGGCGGGCGAAGGCTGAGCTTGTCTTGGAGGAATAAAGCATGTCTGTGAAGCTCACATCTAAAGAATAAAGTATGTCTACCTTGCATAAAGCTTCTGGTATCTTCTTTCAATTACCTAACTCACAACCTGCACAGGAAAGGGCAGAAGGATCTGAGATCCAGCCCAAAAGCTGTCCTTTTCAAAGATTTTGCATTGTAATATAGTATTGATAGAAAGTTAAAACATTCCAACTAACAGAGAAAGAGACCATCTGGAATACAAATATCCCAAAAGTTTATTGTTAACTTGACTATTTAACTTTCAGAGATGTAGCTGAAATACCTAAATGTCTGCTTGCAATACTGAATTTATTAATTTATTACACATCCATATTTAAACACACATTTTATACATATTAGATTAGAAATATTATTTCCAGGTCTGCATTTCATTAAACAGTTTTATTCATCCCCTTCACATATGTTTTCAGCATCATTGTCTTAATCATCACTAGAGCTACTTTTTGCATCATATTAACAATTTTCAAAGACATATTTTTATTCTCTTCTCAGTGCCTCAAAATACAGCACTTGTTAAATTACAGTTTGATGCTGATACATGTTACTGGAAATTTATCCAAAGCCTAAGTACTCTCCACTTAACAATAGAACAGTTTTGGGTTTGTTTTTTTTTCCCTTTAGGTGTGTATTCAGGATCTCCAGAATGTAGCCATTTATTGATTCTATTAGTTTCTAAAGTGATCTTTAAAATTCTTGTTTACAATGACTTTCAGAACTCCTGAATGTGAAGTTGTACCCCAAGAGAGATTACTAAATATCTTTAACTTATGTTTTTACTGATTCAGCTAGGTGACCCAAACAAGTATCCAACACTAGCATTCATTAAGGACATTTCCAACAAATGCATTTTCCAGAAAAACTTTATTTTTAAAAATAAAGTAATTGAAAAGGAGCTCTTACATAGAGATTTCATCAGGGATTTGACATAGAGCAACTCACTCTTTCCTGAGGGATAGTTTTGCGGAAAGACTTGACCTTACACAGGGGCAGGCATGATATGTGCAGAGAGTCAGCAAAGGTAAGGAAGCTGAACATGCAGATCAAGCTCCAAACAATTTGGGAGAAAGTTTAGCTGGCTAGAAGCAAGGTTGATGGCATGTCAGCTCCCTAAAGCTAAAGAAACTGGAGGCTGAATGAAGGAAGTTGAGGAGAGAAATAGTGAGAAAAGTAGCAATCTCCACTAGTTTGTATGGCCCCCAGTTGATTTACCTCCCCTTTTCTAATCTCAACTCTCAGTTCTGATTTTCTCTGTTTAACCTCACCTTTTTTTTAATTACCAGATTCTCATGACTCCAGGCTAATGAAAAGTTGGCCCCTTAAATTATCCCTCCCTGCCTGTAAAACCATTTTTGTGAACTCTCCCTGGCTTTCCTCTTATCTCTTCTCTGTACATTCACAAACCACACATTAATATAAAGGAAACTTAGGAAAAGGTCTATGCTTGCCTCTGATTTCCTGCGACTTGTGGAATCTCTCTAGTCCAGGTCTCTTATCTGCTCTCCTGAAAGTGCTTGTTCTGCCTCGTCCTCTCTGGTGGCAGTATCATGGCCTTAGTTTTTATTCATCTGCCAGGTCTGAGGTTTATGAGGCACCATCATCAGCCAGTCGCTCACCTTTGACAACTCACGCCTTACCCACCTTGATTCAACCACTGGTCCAAAAGTAACTCAGAAACCATAAACAGTTACATATGATTTTCGTAAAGTCATACCAAAAGAAGATATGTGATTAAAAGTGCATCAAGAAATTATCAAAGACAATTTCTCATATATAATAATGGCAAAAGATGCCATTTGTTACTTCTAGCATTTTAACCTCAGCAGCTGGTTCATCACTTTCTTTGTAATCACCTAGCAACTTACAGACACATTAAGCATGGCTCTAACTCTACACTACAGAGGTGAAGAGTTACAGGTGGTGGATAGAATAAGTAGGTCCTTGTGGGGCAATGGGGAAGCAGGTGAATTTAGTCCCTATCCAGGACCAGATTAAGATGTATTGTGGCCCTAAGGATGAAAATTGTTGATGCCCTTCCTGTACATAAATCAAAATTAAAAGGAAATACTAATCCTGGTAGGTTGATAATGGCACCCAGACATATGTCCACATCCTAATTCCTTATCTGGAAAAATAGTCTTTGCAGATTGGATTAAGTGTCTTGAGAGGAGGAGATTATCCTGGGTTATATGGGTGGGCCATAAATGCCATCACAACTGTCTTTACAAGAAGGAGGCAGAGATGTCAGATGCACACAGAGAACAGGGACATGTGAAGGTAAATACAGATACTGGAGTGATGTGACCTCAAGCCAAGAAATGCAGGCAGCCAGTAGAAGCTGGAAGAGTCCAGGGATAGTTTTTACGCTATAGCCTGTGGAGAGAACAAGGCCATGCTGATACTTAGATTTCAGATTTTTGGCCTCCATAACTGTGATAGAAAACAGTTCTGTTGTTTTAAGTAAGTTTGTGGTAATTTGTTACAGTGGCAATAGGAAACAAATACTTTAACTAATTAAAAAAGTAGGAAAATCCAACAAAAATGCTATCCCCCCACCCCATCTTTGTGTGATTCCTTCATTCTTTTTTTTTTTCTGCATAATATCAGCTCTTTAGAATTTCATTTAAAATATTTTCACAGTTAGGGAGAAGTCACTGAAAAATCTTCAACGTGGACTAGTAGCCTAAAGTATGTTTAGATTTCAGCAATACTTTTGAAAAAGTCTTTTATGATATAGGTGTAGATGAGATGGAAATTATGAAAACTAGTTGATTACAAATTTGGGTGAATGTGTAACTGAGTAAATGATTCTACCAAAAGGTACCAATGAATCAATAGTGATAAACGTGAAGGGAAGCTTTCTGTGCTGTGCTGAAGAGCATTGCTCTCAACCCTGTTCTACGCAAGGTTTTCATCACAAATTTGGGTGATAACATGACATGCTGATCTAGTTAGCTGATGACTTGAAGACGCTGTGCTACGGAGAACAAAAAAAGACTCTTGACAGGATAGAATGATGAGATGAATCTAAAAAGATGCAACTTAATATAGGCAAATTAAAGATTCTATAACCTATATTTCACAAGTTAACTGCACAGGTACAGAAAAGGGAAAATCTGCTATGCGCTTCTTACATGGCAATAATAGTAAAAAAGGACACTAAATGCTACTATGTGCCAGATGATAGATAAATGATAGAAACAGATATAGACAATTTTTCATAAACTTTGAGGGTAGGTTCAAGATCACGTAATTTTCAGGCCCTAGTGCAAAATGGAGATGCAGATGTACTTATTCAAGAATTAAAAGTTGTAATAAAAGACTGCAAGAACAGAGGATTAACCCTTCTATGTGCACAGGTCACACACTCATGAAGCCAGCCCTGTGTTGGTATTATTTTACATGGGGCCCAGTGATATAGCAGTCAAGTCTACCTTGTTTAGTAATAAATTCCAGCACAAAATACAGAGCCTGGAACAAAAGGTAAACTTGGTTTATACTTGTAGAATGAAAGAAAAGCCCAAAAGAAAGAGTGATGAATCTGTCAACTTCCTATATACAAAGTAGACAAATAGTGTTTTGTTGTAGAAAGAGAACAAACTTTAACCATAAGAAAAATGTCTAGTGTTTAGAGAATCTTAGGACCTTAAAAAAGATTTACTCCCTCAAACTTTATTTAAAAAAGAAGACACATTGCTAAGGTGAGCCAAGAACAAACCCTTGTGGCACCTGGTCCAGTCTAAGGCCCTGGGAGGAAGGGAAGCACACACAGCCCAGCAGGCACCAAGACTAGACCCTTGCGGCACCAGGGCTCAGTCTAAGGCCCAGAGGGAAGCACACATAGCCCAGTAGCAACCAAGGTGAGACAAGACCCAAGTGGCACTGGGCCAAGACTCAGGCCCTGGTGGGGAAGGGAAGCGCACACAGCCCAGCAGGCACCAAGGTGAGCTGAGACCTGCACAGTACCAGGGGCTCAGTCTACAGCCATGGAAAGTTAGAATAGGAGCCAAGGCAGTGTAATATAAATACCACCACACCTTCCGTCACCACAAGGAAAGTTCACCACCACAGTAGCAGCCAAGCCCACTCTACAAGCAACCTGCCACTCACTTGACTACATCGATATGAGAAGAGTCACCAATAGAGACAGAAAACAGAGGAGGAAGTCTTTATCCTCAGAGCCAACCCCAGAGTAACAGAAGAAGCAAGTCCTGTACCAGAAGACCAAAGATCAATGAAAAAATACTAGAACTGCAAACAAATAAGAAGATATGACACCACCAAAGGAATACAGTAACGCTCAATTTTCAGACCCCATAGAACAGGGAATCCTTGATGTGTCAGAAAAATGAATTCTGAGCAATAATCTTAAGAAAGCTTGAAGAAATAAAAAGAGGATTCAATTAGAGAACACAAGGGAACAAGAAAAAATATCCAGAATATGAAGGAGGAAATTTACAGAGATTAATACCTTAAAAAAGAATGTAGCAGAACTCCTAGAAATGAAATATTCACTTATTGAAATAAAAAACACAATAGAGAGCTTCAGCAGCAGGCTAGAGCAAGCAGAAGAAAGAATTTTAGATCTCAAAGATGGTCTTTTCGAAATAACTCAGGCAGATAAAAAAAAGGAAAAAAGAATAAAAAATAATGAGGAAAATCTAAGAGAGATAGCTGACAACCTCAAGTGCTCTAACATCCAACTTGTGGGTATTCCAGAAGGGGAGGAGAAAGGAAAAGGGATTGAGAACCTATTCAAGGAAATAATAACAGAAAACTTCCCAGGGGTAGGGAGAAATGCAGACCTTCAGATCCAGGAAGCTCAAAGTTTCCTAAACAGATTCAGTCCAAAGAGATACTCTCCAAGACACATTATAGTCAAATTTGCAAAGCTCAAAGACAAAGAGAGAATTCTAAAAGCAGCAGGAGAAAAGCATCAAGTCACCTATAAGGGAACCCCTATCAGACTAACAGCAGACTTCTCAACTGAAACCCTATAGGCCAGAAGAAAAGGAATGATATGTTCAAAACACTAAAAGAAAGAAATTGCCAGCCAAGAATTCTTTACCCAGCAAATCTCTCCTTCAGAAATGAGGGAGAAATAGTGTATTGCCCAGACAAACAAAAATTGTGGGAGTTCACACGACCAGCCCTGCAAGAAATTATCAAGGGAGTCCTTCATCTGGAATCTGAATAATGAATGTCACTACTATGGATACACAAGAAAGAGCAAAACCTACTGTTAATACAAAAATGCCAGTGAGAAAGAGCAAGAAGCTAAATCATGCCACCTCAAATATCCAACTAACATTGAAGAAGAGAAATAAAAGGGGAAGTAAGGATCAAAAGATATTTAAAACATCTAAACAAAAAGCAATTAAATGACAGGAATTAAACAATATCTGTCAATAACCACCCTAAATGTGAATGGATTAAACTCCCCACTCAAAAGCATAGATTGACTGATTGGATTAAAAAGCTAAACACAAGTATATACTGTCTTCAAGAGACCCATCTCTTACATAGAGACACACACAGACGAAAAATGAAGGGATGGATAAAGATATACCATGCAAATGGAAACCAAAAACGAGTAGGGGTACCTATTCTCATATCGGATAAAATAGACTTTGAACCAAAAAACATAAGGGGCAAAGAAGGCCACTATATAATGATAAAAGGATCAATCCAGATAGAAGACTAACAATCATAAATATATGTGCACTCAATACTGGAGCACACAGATATATAAAGTCTTAGACCTAAAGAAAGAAATAGGCCCTAATATGTTAATAGTGGGTGATCTGAACACTCATCTCTCAGTATGAGACAGCTCTTCCAGGCAACAAATCAACAAAGAGACACAGAATTTAAAGTACACATTAGACCAACTGGACCTGGCAAATATATACAGAACATTTCACCCAACAGCTAAAGAATATACTTTATTCTCATCAGCTCATGGAACATTCTCCAGGATAGACCACATATTAGGTCACAAACCTAGTTTCAGCAGATTAAAAAAATTGAAATCATTTCAAGTATCTTTTCAGACCACAATGGGCTAAAATTGGAAATTAATAATAAGCAAAACTCTGGAAACTATACAAATACATGGAAACTAAATAATAGGCTCCTGAATTCAGACTGGAAAAGATGAAGTCAAACTTTCCCTATTTGCAGATGACATGATACTATATACAAAAAAACCTAAAGGCTCTATCAAAAAACTCCTAGAGCTGCTTAATAACTTCTGTAATGTTGCAGTCTACAAAATAAATGCCTCAAAATCAGTTGCACTTGTATACTCAAATAATGAACTAACAGAAAGAGAAATAAAGAAAGTAAGCCCATTTGCAATTGTCACCCAAAAAATATGATACCTAGGGATCAATTTAACCAAGGAGGTTAAAGACCTCTACGATGAGAACTACAAACCATTTCTGAAAGAAATTAAAGAAGACACAAAAAGATGGAAAGATATTCCATGCTCTTGGATTGGAAGAATTAACATTGTGAAAATGTTTATACTATCCAAAGCAATCTACAGATTCAATGCAATCCCCATCAAAATACCAATGACATTCTTCACAGAAATGGAAAAAACAATCTTACCTTTCATATGGAAAAACAGAAGTTCCTGAATAGCCAAAGCAATCTTGAGCAAAAATAAATAAATAAATAAATAAATAAATAAATAAATAAATAAATAAATAAAGCCAGAGGCATAACACTTCCTGACTTCAAATTATACTGCAAAGCTGCTGTAACCAAAACAACATAGTACTGCTATAAAAGTAGACATTCACACCAGTGGGATAGAATTGAGAACCCAGAAATCACTCCTCAGGCTTACAACCATCTGATATTGGACAAAAGTGACAAAAATGTATATTGGGGAAAAGATTGCCTCTTCAACAAGTGGTGCTGGAAAAACTGGATATCCATACACACGAGAATGAAACTAGATATGCATCTCTCACCATACACTAAAATCAACTCAGAATGGATTAATGACTTAAGTATAAAACCTGAAACTATAACATTACTAATGGAAAGTAAAGGTGAAACACTTCAACACTAGGCACAGACTTTATTAACGTGAGCCCGAATGCACAAGCAGTAAAAGAGACAATAAAATGCACAAGCAGTAAAACAGACAATAAACAAATGGGACAATATCAAACTAAAAAGTTTCTGCACAGCAAAGGAAACAATCGCAAAGTGAAATGACAACCTACAGAATGGGAGAAAAATTATGCTAAATATGCATCTGACAACAGATTAATATCTAGAACATACATAGAATTCAAGCAAGTATACAGTAAAAAAACAAATAGCCCAATTAAAAAATGGGCTAAGGAGCTGAATAGACATTTTTCAAAGCAAGGCATACAAATGGCTAATGGGTACATGAAAAAATGCTCAACATCACTAGTCATCAGGGAAATGCAAATTAAAATTACATTGAGATCCCACCTTACCCCTGTTACAGTGGCTATCATCAAAAAGATGGTGAATAACAAATGCCAGCGAGGGTGTGCAAAGAAGGGAACACTACTGCACTGTTGGTGGGACTGTAAATTAGTACAACCACTATGGAAAACATTATGGAAGTTTCTCAAGCAAATACAGATGGTTCTTCCACATGATCCAGCAATCCCACTTCTGGGTATATACCCAGAGGAATGGAAATCATCAATGTCGAAGGGATAACTGCACTGCCATGTTCATCACAGCTCTGTTTACAATAGCCAAGACATGGAACCAACCTAAATATCCATCAATGGATGATTAGATAAGGAAACTGGTATATATACACCATGGAATACTACACTGCCATAAAAAAGAGTGAAATACTCCCATTTGCAACAACATGGACGAGCCTGGAGAAGTTTATGTTGAGTGAAATAAGCAAAGCACAGAGGGATAAATACCGCATGTGCTCACTCATATGTGGGAGCTAAGAGAGAAAGAATGAAGGAAAGAAAGACCACAGTAGTGTGTTGGACTTGCAGAGGGAGAGAACATTCCCTGAGCTAAAGTGGAGTCGGGGGGAAAAGGGGAAGTAGCGGGAGGTTGGGGATAATTGAGTGGGGGACACAGGGTACAAATGCAATTTGTGGCAATGGGTATGCTGCCAGTATGAATCTGGCCCTCACATCAGGGGCATGAGGGGTGAAAATCAGCTTTGTATCTCATGAATATTCATAACCAATTAAAAATAAAACAAAATAAAAACCGACTAAATAAATAAATAAATTTCTTAGTAAAAACCAGAAAAATAAATAAATAAATAAGAAAGTCAGAAGACAACACTAAAGATATAAATTACTCACCATTTTCTCTTTTGCTTTGAAAAAACAGCTTCAGATTGCAGGATAAAAAGTTAGGCTGAAATCAGAGTAAGTAAAGACAGATCCTTAATGCCCCAAAACAAATTCCATGGCTCATTGGAAACCCAGTATAGAGAAACTAAAAAACAAAAAATCAGTGAATGCTAGTACAAGATAGACCAGTGTCAATATTCCATTTGTATATCTGCACAAGTTGTTTTATTAATGTGGAAAAACTTACAAGTTAATTTTTTAAGAACTTGCACAGTATTTGTACAAACTTTAAAAAGTAAAATCTGAATATGAAAACAAACAGGACAAAACATTTTTTTCTTAAAATGCGAATAAAATATTCAATGTTTCTATTAATTTGTTTGCTAAATAAACAAGTTCTGAAGTATTAGGGATGATAGAAAAGAAAGCTGAAGAGACACAAACTTCAAATAATTTTATCTGATAAAAAAGGAAAGAAAATACTTAATATTGAAACTAGGGAAAATTATTTTTAAAAACGTAGGAAAGTCCATCATGTGAATACTCTATTTGATAACTTATCCTGTTTTACAGAATATAGACATAGCATTTCTACTTTAATTTCATCAGTTAAATATTTACTAAATACCTAAGAAAGAGAATAACAACACCTGCTGTGGTATGGAAACACCCTAACAAGCTAATCTTATGTGTGCTATGAAACAGACCCTTAATATATACAACAAAAATCAGCAAATATTGTTTATACAGAAAATGAGAAAAATAATTAGATGTGGGAAAAATCTGATTTAAGTATTGATACTCATAGATTTTTATGTAGTTTATGACACAGCAAGGCCATACTTAAAGTCATATAAAATAATATTTAATTAGTCATAAATAAAAATGCGAATAAAATATTCAATGTTTCTATTAATTTGTTTGCTAAATAAACAAGTTCTGAAGTATTAGGGATGATAGAAAAGAAAGCTGAAGAGACACAAACTTCAAATAATTTTATCTGATAAAAAAGGAAAGAAAATACTTAATATTGAAACTAGGGAAAATTATTTTTAAAAACGTAGGAAAGTCCATCATGTGAATACTCTATTTGATAACTTATCCTGTTTTACAGAATATAGACATAGCATTTCTACTTTAATTTCATCAGTTAAATATTTACTAAATACCTAAGAAAGAGAATAACAACACCTGCTGTGGTATGGAAACACCCTAACAAGCTAATCTTACGTGTGCTATGAAACAGACCCTTAATATATACAACAAAAATCAGCAAATATTGTTTATACAGAAAATGAGAAAAATAATTAGATGTGGAAAAAATCTGATTTAAGTATTGATACTCATAGTTTTTTATGTAGTTTATGACACAGCAAGGCCATACTTAAAGTCATATAAAATAATATTTAATTAGTCATAAATAACTACTATCTTGAATCTAGAATCCTTCACATGCAAATGAGAGAAATTATATAAGGCACACTGGNTACTATCTTGAATCTAGAATCCTTCACATGCAAATGAGAGAAATTATATAAGGCACACTGGAAGGGGGTCCTATAAGCAAGTAAATTCAGGTAACATTGTATAATATATACCCTTCTGAAAATGCATAACCACTTTAGCATATTTATAGGTTCTGAATAGTCCAGCAGTAAAAATATTTGTCTAACTTTGTTTACTGTAGAATTTCCCAAGCTTATTTGAACTTGGCATGCCTTTTTAAGTAGGGGAGAGGTGGCTTGTTTACTTTTTTACATAAAATTATAAATATTTTGAGATGATGATTCTTCTGGAGTTTACTTTGAATTGTAACTTCATGGCAAATAAGACATAAACAAGCAAGAATATTGCTTATGCTTGCATTTAGTATGCATGAATTTTCATAATTTATTTTACTATTAAGTTTTATTCACTTTTTGAAAATGTAATTTTTATGCAAATATACTCTCTGCAGAATCAGGGAGTTAAAACTCTTTCTCTTTTCACTCTTTACTTTGTGTATTAGTCAAGGTTGTCCAAAGAAAGAGAACTATCATAATATTCATGGAGAATGCATATTATGGAAAAACTTCACATGGATTTCAAAAATATTTTTGCACCAAAATAAACTCATCCCCACTTATTATAACATGTGTGAGCAGGATCTGATTTGAGGCACTAAGAATGATAAGACATCAGTTTGAGAAGAGCCCCTATCAGAGCAAAATGAATTCTGCTNAAAATGAGCAGTTTACAAATGAATGACTCATTTTAAGAAAGGATGAGACAATGTTGAAAATGAAGCCCACAGTAGCAGACCATCCACATTAATTCTCAGCAAAAAATTTAATCTTGTTGGTGTCCTAAATGAAGAAGGTTGATGACTAAAAACAGACAATAGCCAACATCATAGACATCTCAACTGGTTCAGCTTATACAATTCTGACTGAAAAATTAAAGATGAGCAAATCTCCCACTCATTGGGTGCCAACACTTTTGCACTCAGTCAGCTACAAATACAGAGATTTCAATGGAAACTTTAAATGAATGGGATCAAGATCTTGAAGAATTTATTCAAAGAATTGTAACAGGAGATGACACATGGCTTTACCAGTACAATCTTGAAGACAAAGCACAATCAAAGGCATGGCTACCAAGAGGTGGAAGTGGTCCAGTTAAAGCAAAAGTGGACCAGTCAAGAGGAAAGGTCATGACAACAGTTTTTTGTGATGTTCAAGGCATTTTACTTGTTTTCTTTTGGGAGGACCAAAGAATAATAACTTTTGCTTATTATGATAGTGTTTGGAGAAAGTTAGCCAAGGCTTAAGCAGAAAAATGCCTAGGAATTCTTGCCCAGAG
>NW_007729786.1:16997-18544 GCF_000696425.1 Galeopterus variegatus | reverse complement strand
AGAGTCCCTCTCTACCACGACAATGCTTATGCTAATTCCTTTCTTCAAACAAGGGCAATTTTGCAAGAGTTTTAATGAAAAATCAGTAGGAATACACCTTATACTCCTGACTTGGCTCCCTGCAACTTCTTTTTGTTTTCTAAGCTTAACAAAATCTTAAAAGGGAACCCATTTTTCTTCAGTTAATAATGTGAAAAAGACTTCATTGGCATGGTTAAGTTCCCAGGACCCTCAGTTTTTTAGGGATGGAGTAAATGGCTGGTATCATCAGCTTACAAAAGTGTCTTGGACTTGATGAAGCTTCTGTTGAGAAATAAAGTTAAATTTTTTATTTTTATCTTTTAATTCCATTTTTCCACAAACTTTTTGAAGTCCCCTCATGTGTGTATGTATATCAAAATGTATATATATATAAAAGATACATATTTTATTTAAAGATATATGTAAGATATATATCCTATTTTACACATGAAGATATTTATTATAAGTAATTGGTTCATGTGATTTAGGGAGACTGGCAAGTCCAAAAAAACCCAGATGTGATGTTCTAGTTTGAGTCTGAAAGCTGTAAAGCTCCTTTAGTACCAGGAAGAGCTGATATCTCAGTTCAAAGGCCATCAGACAGAAAAATTCTTAGTCTGAGTAGGATCAACCTTTCATTCTACTCAGGCCCTGATCAGCTGAAGGTTGATTGTATACGACCTATCCATAATATGGACAATTTGCTTTAGTCTACCAATTTAAATGTTAATCTCATTTATAAACACCCTCATAGCAACACTGCACATAATGTTTAACTGTCTGGCCACCCTGTGGCCTAGCCAAGCTGACTCATAAAGTTAATCATCACACTTGGTCTGATCACAATTTTGAGATATCTTTCCTGTGCAAGGCACTAGTTGATTGTAGTGTAATAAAGGTTATCAACCTGGATAGTGGGGAGACTTGAAACAATTCTCAAAGAGGTATAATTAAACGAACACATGTGATTGCTGTGCTACTTATTAAGCTGCTGTCTTTCACCTCTAAATTCACTATTCCATATTCTACTTTGTGAAGCTGGGGCTAGGACTCTTCACATTGTATTTCGTTTTAGAAACAAACAGCTGAAAATTTAGCCATCTGGAGACCTGGTAGATTTAGCACTGGAGGGAGACTGGAAGGTTGGCTCACTCCTGTTTTCTTGCTCACAGTGTCACTTTAGCAATGACACTTCACATGGAGTAACAAATATCTCTAGCGGCAGTTATTTCCAATTTTTGAGACCTTTCCACACTCCTAGAATTAGTTTTATTGCTTTTCCTTAATCACACCAACACCTGCCAGAAAAAGCTCTCTTCTAAAGAGTCTCAGATCCTCAGCTCTGAAGGACACCTCACTTCCCATCCAACTTTTTGTGACACTAGATCATCTTGATAGTGTTTCCCTCCTCAGAGGTCTGATTTCTAGCTTTTGAGGCCCCTCCTCCAAGCTTCTAGACTGTGACAGTCCCAGCTTCTTTGCCCAGCCCTATCATCATGTGGAAGAGAATAAATTTATTTTGGAAG
>NW_007729786.1:13342-16150 GCF_000696425.1 Galeopterus variegatus | reverse complement strand
GACGGGAGCGCCGCCGCGCTTCCCAAGCAGCGCACCATCCAGTGCGCCACTGGGCCGGCCCGAAAAAGCCCTCTTCTAAAGAGTCTCAGATCCTCAGCTCTGAAGGACACCCCACTTCCCACCCAACTTTTTGTGACACTAGATCATCTTGATAGTGTTTCCCTCCTCAGAGGTCTGATTTCTAGCTTTTGAGGCCCCTCCTCCAAGCTTCTAGACTGTGACAGTCCCAGCTTCTTCGCCCAGCCCTATCATCATGTGGAAGAGAATAAATTTATTTTGGAAGGCCCTTGAAAATATAACTCGTACTAGTGGGTGGAAGTAACAGAGTGTCATGCATGTTTCAAATCAATGTAGATTATAAGATTTTAATAATTAGAGGTGCCAAATAATTGAGTAGGCTGGAGTAAATTGCACATTCATTGATATAATCAAAAGAAGCTAGACTGCCATTTAAGGGAATTCTTATATATTCTTGGGGGGAATGTAAATTAGTACAGCCATTATGGAAAAGAGTATGAAGGTTTCTCAAAAAACTACAGATGGAACTACCATACAATTCATCAATCCTACTACTGAGTATATACCCAAAGGAAAGGAAATCAACAAGTTGAAGAGATACCTGCACTCCCATGTTTATCATGGATCCATTCACAATAGACAAGATTTTGAACCAGTCAAAATGTCCATCAATGGACGATTGGATAAAGAAAATGTGGTGTATGTATACACAATGGAATACTATTCAGCCATTAAAAGGAATGAAGTGCTTCCATTTTTAGCAACATGGATGAGCTTGCAGAAAGCTGTGTGAAGTAGATGGAATAAGCCAGGTACAGAAAAAGAAATACCATATATTCTCACTCATATGTGTAAGCTAAAAAAGTTGATCTCATAAAAGTAGAGAGTAGAATAGTGGTTACTAGAGACTAATAAAGGGATGGGGGAAGGCAGATGGGGACAGGGAGGTCAATGGACACAAAATTGTGGAGAGAAAGGAAGATTAAGATTTAGCGTTCTACAGCAATATAGGGAGACTACAATCAACAACAAATTACTGTATAACTTCAAGTAGTTAGTTGAGAGGATGTTGAATGTTCCCAACACAAAGAGATGACAAATGTTTGAGGTTATGGATATGCTAAATACCCTAATATGATCATTGAACACTGTATAAATGTACACAAATATCACATTGTACTCCATAAATATAAACATATACAATTATCATGGGTCAATTAACAATCAATTAAAAAGAAAAAAATTCAAAGACAGAAATAAATTAGAGGATACCAGAAATGGGGGGTGAGGGGTAGGATGGGAGGAAGAATAATGAGAAATTATTTCTTAATGGGTATAGAGTTTATGTGTAGGATGGCAAAAAAGTTTTGGAAATAGATAGAGGTAATGGTTACACAGTATTGTGAATGTAATTAATTCCATGCAATTGTATGTTTAAAAATGCTTAAAATAGCAATCCTTATGTTATATATATTTTACCACAATATAAAAAATGAAAAAAAAGTGGGAAATTAAAAAAAGATATTTCCAAGGGGATTTAAAGTATCAGATAGGAGACTGGGCTGAATGATATTTAAGGTTCTTTCCATTTGGATGATTCCACAATGTAACTTACAGTAACATACAACTACAGCTACCATTATTGAGTAAATACTAGCTAACAGGTACTGGATCCAATTCCTTACTTATATTATTTCTATTGCTTATAACAACTCTATACTGTTAAATATTAGCATTCCCATTTTTCAGATGGAGAAAAAGTAACTGAGTCTTGTGCAAGATAACTCATTAGCCAGGACAAGTGTATTCAAGTGGTTAAGGCAGGATTTGGACTCTTGCGGGTTCTGCCTGCTTCCTAAAAAATCTCAGAAATGTGACTGTGAAGTATGTTTTATGGCGGTCTCACATTGTCTGGTTCCAGCTAGTCATTGTTTTATTTCAACTTTTGCCAATTTTCTTTTTGTACAAAATAAGGGAGGAGGAAAGGCACTGAGGAGTGATGAGTAGAAGGTGATGACAACTTAGCAACAGTTACCTATTCATCAACCCATGAAACTGATTCAGACCCTGTCACTTAGACATGCTGCTGCCTCTATCAGGAAGGCTCTTTCTTTAGCTACCCGGTAAACTCTGGCTACTCCACTGAAAATAATTCTTGAACCCATCTTCAGAGAGAACTGAAGGTTCCTGAATGTCTGCTCTACGTGTGCCATTATTGAAGCTCATGATATGCTAGTCTACCTTTTTATTGTTGCTTATTTGTCTGATTTTCTTTGAGGGCAATAATTTAATTTACTCATTTTTGTATTCATAGGACCTAGTAAGATATGGAATAGTGAGTATCCCCGAACATGTGTTCTTGAGACAATGAAGTATATTAGAAAAATCATAGCATTTGAAGTCAGTTTCTGTTTTGTGATCCTGGGCAAGATTACATAATTTTTCTGAGCCTTATTGTTCCCAGAGAGGAGAGTTTCAAGAATGTGTGATCAATGGTTTCACACACTACACTTGAGCAAGATCATTTAATTTTTCTAAGCCTAACTTGTCCAAGAGACCTTTCAGCAGTTCCTAACACTACACAAAAGTCATTGTAAAAAGTGCCCATTGAATTCAGCAGAAAGATCAGTCATTAGTGAGCATTTTGAGGCAAGTACCAGTGGAGTAGTGAGGGTTGAAGCAAGTTGCAGTGAGCCAAGTGTCACACTGAATGTAAGAGAAAAGGAGAAAGGAGCTTCAGACAGCTCTCATGAGTATTTACTTTAAATGAAGGGGATGAGAAATTGATAC
>NW_007729786.1:3714-12941 GCF_000696425.1 Galeopterus variegatus | reverse complement strand
ATGGTTTCACACACTACACTTGAGCAAGATCATTTCATTTTTCTAAGCCTAACTTGTCCAAGAGACCTTTCAGCAGTTCCTAACACTACACAAAAGTCATTGTAAAAAGTGCCCATTGAATTCAGCAGAAAGATCAGTCATTAGTGACCATTTTGAGGCAAGTACCAGTGGAGTAGTGAGGGTTGAAGCAAGTTGCAGTGAGCCAAGTGTCACACTGAATGTAAGAGAAAAGGAGAAAGGAGCTTCAGACAGCTCTCATGAGTTTTTACTTTAAATGAAGGGGATGAGAAATTGATACAATTAGACGTTCTTCAAAGCAGTTTCGTTTATTAGTTTGAAGAGGGGAAGATTTAAGTGTGTAGTATTTAAATATTTAAAGGAAAGAGGCAACATCGAGGGATTAAGAAGGAGAGGCAACAATCTGTAGAGTGATATCTCTGAGGAGGCTCCTAAGAGGAAATGGCATGAAAACAAAAATGGAGTTTTTTTTTTTTTTGACCGGTAAGGGGATCGCAACCCTTGGCTCGGTGTTGTCCGCACTGCGCTCAGCCAGTGCGCACCAGCCATCCCTATATAGGATCCAAACCTGCAGCCTCGGCGCTACCAGTGCCCCACTCTCCCGAGAGAGCCACGGGGCAGGCCCAAAATGGAGAGATTTGAGACAACAGGAGGTGCCAACTTCTATTCAACAAGATTACACGGAAAAGGATAATGTGGATAAAGACAAGGTTACACGTGTTTAGGTAGAAAGGAACTGAGGTAGCTCTAGTCTGGGCTTCAAAAGCCATTGGTAACACAGCACCATGATTAAGAACACCTGCTGTAGAGGCAGACTCTGGATTTAAATCCCAGTTCACCCTCTTACTAATTGCATAACCTCAGGCAAGTTATCTCACAGGCCAGTGCCTTGTTTTCCGGATGGTGATAATCATGCACTTACTGTCCTGTGTGGTCTAAGGAATTGATCAGTTAATATGTATACATTCATCTAACAGTTCTGGGCATAATAAACCCTATATGTGTTAGCCATTATCTGTAAGCGAAGCAAGGGTTGTCCTGCTGCAAGTGACAGAGATGGTGGGTTCAGAGATTTTAACAGAGGGGAGACAGGTTGAAGGGGTATTCAGAGTAATAAAAAAGAAAGAGCTAGTGCAACATAAAAGAAGTGGTAAGCGGTGTTGAAGACCCAGTTTAAGTGAAGATCATAAATATGCTTCTCAACCATCTTCAAGTTTTTTCTCCCTTCAGCCTGGTACAGGTAGACGGAAAGAAGGCAGAAAGGTGAGTTGATCCACCTAGCAGCTGTGCTGGAAGAACAGTGACGCGATGGAACTGAGAACCCTAACAGTAGCGGACTGAAGTGACAGACCACAGAGTCCAAGCCACACATGCTCAGGAAGGAATGAAGGGAAAGAGTAGAGAGACGAGGAGCAGAAAAGATGGGAAATTGGTCTTATGGAGTTTTCTGAGCAAGAGGGATAGGACAGAGGGAAGGTAACCTGACATCTACCCTTCTGCACACTGCGGACATCCAGAGACTTCGCCTTCCCTGCATTGGGACTGGAAGGTAACTAAAGGGAAGGGCAGGGCCCACGGGCGACAATAAAGAGAATTGTGACGCGGCGAGGCGTGGTGGGGCTGGCAGGCGGTGGGTGCCAGGCCCCCCCCCGCCCCCCCGGTAACTTGGTCCGGGTCAGGCAGGAGGCGCCGGGGGTGCGCCGAGGCTCTGCAGCATGTGCCTGTACTGTTGCGGAGACGAAGCTGTCCAAGTGCACCCCGTGAGTCCTCCGAGGCCCTTAACCCCGCCTCAGCCACCCGTCCCAGTTGTGCGCTCCCGGCCGGGGCGGCCTCGGCCATCTGGACTCGCAGCGGCTGCACCTGTGGTCTGGGGCTGGGGGTGGGAAGCTCCGGGTGAAGTGGACAGACTAGATCCCGGGCTGCCGGTGTGACCCGGGGTGAAGAGACGTCCCAGCCAGCTCTGGCGAGGGGTCGGGCACGTTCAATCCACTGTGTGTTCATCGACTCATCGACCCGCCCTAGGAGGTGGGGTGGGAATTACGGAAGTGGGGGGTCCAGATGAGGTTCTTAATGTTCAGATGTGGAGAAGATTGTTTCTGGGTCTTCGGGTTAAAAAATTGGACCAAAATTCCAGAAGGGAGAGGTATTTAAGGTATGATTTTGAAATTAGGGGAAGGGGTGGGAACCTCATAAACTAATAGCCAAGCTTCCCGGGCCTCAGGAAAACCAACCCACCTCAACCCTAGCTTTCCCAGGCTTTGGAAGCCAGATTAAAGGCTCGATTCCTCAGCGAAGAACACAGGGACGCCACTGAAGTCAGTAGCAGCGAAAACGCGAACTTTTGCATTTCCTGTTTGTGCACAGTTTCCCTCTAGAATAAATCCCAGTACTCTACCTGTTCCCTTTAATGTATCATAGGTGGCTCTTTTTTCTCCTAATTCTATCTCGTCCATACCAGTTTTTACCTTTGATGTTCTCATTCTGATCCTGCCTCTTGCAGTTGGGATAATATTCATATACTACATAATTAAAAACCAGCAGCATAGGCTTCCTATTATAATAAGTAATTTATCTGTTTTCTCATTACTTTTATGTGTGTTTTAATTTTACATTTGTATGTGTTTATTTCTACATATTACATAGGAAGGACCTAAACAGCATCATCCTTCAGAGGTCACGGAGAAGCAGGTAATGTTTAAATAAAGAACTAAATTCTGGTTGTTTCAACATTGTGCTTTTAACTTGTTCCTTTATTTGTGGTGGTCTCTAACATGATAGAAATTTTAGTAGCTAGACATTTCTGCGGTGTCTTTCTTGGGGCTCTGGGATCTTCTGACTACTATTGGAATGGGTCTTAGCTAGGGTAAGCTAAATGGCTTATATCCTCATTTTTTAATGTAACATTTAATACATATACAAAAATATACATCATTTACATTTATAAAGCAGAATAATAAAATATACTTCCAACTTAATAAAAGCATTTATGAGTATCCTTGAATCCAGCCAGGGACTGCTTTTCTATGGTACCTTCCTGTATTGCTCCCAGAGGTAACCACTATTTTGAATTTTATTTTCATTAATCTCTTCTTTTTCTTTAAAAGATTGTCACATACATGCCTCTGCAAGTGTATCATTTGTTTTTACTTGGTTTTGAGGTGTATAAACATAGGATCACACAAAATTCAGTGTATGATTTACTCTTTTTTCTCAACATTGTTTCCTAAGATTTGTCTATAATGCTGTATATACTTATAGTTCCTTTGTTTTCTCTGCTGTTTAATATTTCCTTGTGGAACATATCATAGTTCATTTATTTATGGACATTTTGGTTGTTTCCACATTTTCCTATAATGAACAGTGCTACTGTGAACATTCTAGTACACGTCTTCTTTCCCCATGCACAAGAGTTTCACTTGATTATTTACGCAGGAGTGGAATGGCTGGATCATAGGAGCAAACAAACTTTTCATTGTTCTAAAATAATACCACATTGTTTTCAAAGCCATTGTACCAATTTACACTCACATTGGCAGTGGATAAAAAAGTTCGTTCCTCATATCCTCTCTAATACTGTATTTTATTATCTTCAAAGCATTCTAGTTTGATCCTCTAAGTTTCTGCTGCTTGTAGATGTCATAAATGGTGACATAAAAAGCTGTGTGACGTGTAACATTTAAGAGGACTAAAGAGTACACTTTTCTTATTTCTATAAAGAAAATCCCTTAGGCATTTTCAATGAACATTACCTTTAAAATAAAAGGTAACACATGTATCCATGAGTCTGGATCTATCTAAATGTGCACAGCGGTGAAGTGGGGATCAAGAGTAAATGACTTCTCTATCTATAAACATTATATCCACATTCCAAAAGGAAAAAGGTATAAGACAAAGAGTAAAATGAACATGTCACCTGAGTCAGTTTCCTTTTGATCAGGGAAATAGCCTTCTTGGACTAAAATACACTTGTATACATTTAGTTATTTTACCAGCTTTATTGAAGAATAATTGGCATACCATTTACTGCACATATTTAAAGTATACATTTTTTAATATTTTGACTCATGAAACATCACCACAACCAAGATAATTAACATACCCATCACCTTGAAAAATTTTGTGTCTCCCCTTTTTTTTAATCAATAGGCTTACATTCTTAAAGCAGTTTTAGGTATACAGAAAAATTGAACAGAATGTACAGATAGTTCCCATATACTCCCTCTCCTCCTTCCCCAACAGCTTCCCTATTATTGACATCTTGTATTGGTGTGACACATTTGTTACAATTGATGAACCACTGTCAAAACATTATTCTAAACTAAAGTCTATAGTTTACATTAGAGTTCAGTCTTTGTATTGTACAATTACATGGGTTTTGATAAACGCATGCAATATCTTCTATCCACTATTAAGTTCAGCCTTTGTATTGTACAATTACATGGGTTTTGATAAACGCATGCAATATCTTCTATCCACTATTACAGTATCATACAGAATAGTTTCACTATCACAGAAATCTTTTCTACTCCACCTGCTCATTCCTTCCTTCCTGCCCTTACCTCACACCCCTGGAAACCAGTGATCTTTTAACTATCTCTATAGTTTTGCCTTTTCCAGAATATCATATAGTTGGAATCATACAGTATGTATCCTTTCAGACTTGCTTTTTTTTTACTGAACAATATGCATTTTAGGTTCCTCCACATCTTTCATGGCTTGATAACCCAGTTCTTTTTATCACTGAAAAATATTCCATTGTATGGATGTACTCCAGTTGGCTTATTCATTCACCTATTGAAGGATTGGTTGCTTCCAATTTTTGGCAAAATGAATAAAGCTGCTATAAACATTCATGTGTATGTTTTTGTGCAGACATAAATTTTCAACCCATCTGGATAAATATCTAGGAGCATTAATGCTCGAACATATGCTACGACTATGTTTAGCTTTGTTGTCCAAAGTAGCTGTACCATTATGCATTAACTCCAGCAATGAATGAGTTCCTACTCTTCCATATCCTCTTCAGCATTTGGTGTGGCCAGTGTTTTGGATTTTAGCCATTCTAATATGTATGTAGTGGTATCTCATTGTTTTAATTTTCAATTCCCTGACAACATACGATATTGACCATATTTTCATATGCTTATCTGCCATTTGTATAGTTTCTTTGCTGAGGTGACTGTTCAGATCATTGGCCCACTTTTTAATTAGGTTGTGTATTTTCTTATTGTTGAGTTTTAAGAGTTCTTAGCATATTTTGAATACCAGTCCTTTATCAGTATGTGTTTTCAAAATACTTTCTTCCAGTCTGTGACTTATCATTTTTATTCTTTTAACAGTGTTTTCCCAGAGCAGACTTCCGACTTAGTGATTTCTTATATGGATCACGCTTTTAATTATGTATGTAAAAACTTATTGTCAAAGCTAAGGTCACATAAATTTCCTCCTGTATTATCTTCTTGAAGTTTTTCAGTTTTGTATTTTACATTTAGGTCTATGATCCATTTTGTACTAATGCTAATGAATGATATAAGGTCAGTGTCTAGATAATTATCATTATAATCTTTTACATATAGATGTCAAGTTGTTCTAGCATCATTTGTTGAAAATGATTCTACAAATATTCTTTGTATTGCATTTGGTGCATTGTCAAAGATCTGTTGACTGTATTTATGTGGGCCTATTTCTGGACTCTCTCTTCTGTTCCATTGACTTCTGTTCTTCTGCCAGTACCACACTGTCTTGATAATTATGGCTTTACAGTAAGTCTTGTCATCCAGTAGTGTTAGTCTTCTGACTTTGTTCTTCTCTTTCAATGTTGTGTTGACTATTTTGGATCTTTTGCCTTCCCATATAAAATTTAGAATCAGTGTGTGTGTTGAAATCTGCAAAGTAACTTGCTGGAATTTTGACTGAGATTGTGTTGGATCCACACATAAGTTTGTGTTGGACATCTTAACGATATCGAGTCTTCCTGTAAATTATCATAGCATTTATACCATTTATTTAGATTATCTTTGATATTTTTTTCATCAGAGTTTTGTAGTTTTCTTCATCCAGATATTGTACATATTTTGTTAAATTCATTTTTTGTAAGTATTTCATTTTTTGGTGTTCTGTTTTTAACTTCAAATTTAAGTTGTTCACTGCTGATATATAGGAAGTCAATTGACTTTTCTATATTAAACTTATGTCCTGCAACCTTACTATAATCACTTATTATTTCTAGGAGTTTGTTGTTATTGTTGTTGTTGTTGTCGATTCTTTGGGATTTTCTATGTAGGCATTCATGTGATCTGTGAACAATGACAGTTTTATTTCTTCCTTCCCAAACTGTATTCCTTTTATTTCCTTTTCTTATCTTATTGCATCAACTAGGGCTTCCAGTATGATGATGAATAAAAGTGGTGAGAAGGGACATACTTGCCTTGTGCCTGATCTTAGCAGGAAAGCATCTGGTTTCTCACCATTAAGTACAATGTTAGGTGTAGGTGTTTCATAGATGATTTTTCTTAAGTTGAGGAAATTTCCCTCTATTTCTAAATTACTGAGAGTTTTTATCATAAATGTGCATTGGATTTTGTTAAATGCTCATTCCGCATCTATTGATATGATCATATGAGTTTTTCTTCTTTAGCTGGTCAATTTGATGGATTATGTTAATTGATTCCTAGATGTTTAACCAGCTGAGCATACATGGGATAAATCCTAGGTTGTGATGTATAATTCTTTTTATACATTGTTGGATCAATCTGCTAATAATTTGTTGAGGATTTTTATATCTGTTCATGAGAGATACTCACTTGTAATTTTCCTTTCTTATAATGTCTTCTTCTGGCTTTGGTATTAGGGTAATGTTGGCCTCATAGAATGAGTTAGGAAGTGTTCCCTCTGCTTCTATTTTCTACAAGAGATTGTAGAGAATTGGTGTAATTTCCTTCTTAAATGTTTGGTAGAATTCGGGTCTACTGCTTTCTGTTCTGGAATATTTTTAATGATTGATCTAGGCCTATCCAGATTACCTATTTCTCCTTGTGTGAGTTTTGGTAGGTTGCGTCTTTCGAGGAATTAGTCAATTTCATCTGCATTGTCAAGTTTATGGACACAGAGTTACACATAAAATTCCTGTATGTTTCAATTAATGTTCATGGAATCAGTGGTGATTCATGGAATAAGTTGTTGCTTTCATTTTTGACATTGGTAATTTGTGCCTTTTCTTTTTCTTGGTTAGCCCGGAAAGAGTTTTTCAATTGTATTAATATTTTCAAAAAACCAAATTTTGGTTTCACTGATATTCTCTGTTGCTTTCTTCTTACAATTTCATAGACTTTTGCTCTAATTTTTGTTTATTTTTGCTTACTTTGGATTTAATTTGCTCTTCTTTTTCTAGTTTCCTAAGGAGAAATCTAAAGAGTATTGATTAAAATTAAGATATCCATCTTCCCTAACAAATTAATTCAGTGCTATAAATTTTTCTCCAAGAACCACTTTCACTATATCCCACAAATTTTGAAAAGTTGTATATTTATTTACAGTTATGAATATTTTTAGATTTCTCCTGAGATGACTTCTTTATTTATTTTATTTATTTACTTTTTTGGGGAAGATAAATTTTTTTATTTTATTTTTTATTTTTATATTTTACTTTATTTTATTGTATTTATTTACAGTTATGAATATTTTTAGATTTCTCCTGAGATGACTTCTTTATTTATTTTATTTATTTACTTTTTGGGGAAGATAAATTTTTTTATTTTATTTTTTATTTTTATATTTTACTTTATTTTATTTTGTCAAAAAACAGTGTGGTTGATTATTGTGTCCAATTACTGAAACCTCCCTCCCTCCTCCCTCTCCCCTCTCCCTTCCAACAATGTCCTTTCTGTATGCTTGTCATATCAATTTCAAGGAATTGTAATTGTTATGTCTTATTCCCCAACCCTGGTTTTTTTGTGTGTGTGTTTATTTATTTATTTTTAGCTCCCACACATAAGTGAGAACACATGATATTTCTCTTTCTGTGTCTGACTTGTTTCACTTAATATAATTCTCTCTACATCCATGCATATCGTTGCAAATGGCAGTATTTCATTCTTTTTTATAGCTGAGTAGTATTCCATTTTGTAGATATACCACAGTTTTCTTATCCACTCATCTGATGGTGGACATTTGGGCTGGTTCAAACTCTTAGCTATTGTAAACAGTGCTGCGATGAACATTGGGGAACAGGTATATCTTCGACTTGATGGTTTCCATTCCTCTGGGTATATTCCCAGCAGTAGGATAGCTGGGTCATATGGTAGATCTATCTGCAATTGTTCGAGGAACCTCCGTACCATTTTCCATAGAGGCTGCACCATTTTACAGTCCCACCAACAATGTATGAGCATTCTTTTTTCTCCACAACTTTGCCAGCATTTATCATTCACAGTCTTTTGGATATTAGCTATCCTAACTGGAGTGAGATGGTATCTTAGCGTGGTTTTGGTTTGCATTTCCCAAATGCTGAGTGATGTTGAGCTTTTTTTCATATGTCTGTTGGCAATTTGTATATCTTCTTTTGAGAAATGCCTATTTAGCTCTTTTGCCCATTTTTTAATTGGGTTACTTTTTTGTTGTTGTAAAGTTGTTTGATTTCCTTGTATATTCTGGATATTAAACCTCTGTCAGATGTATATTTTGCAAATATTTCCTCCCACTCTGTTGGTTGTCTTTTAACTCTGTTAATTGTTTCTTTTGCTGTGAAATAACACAAATTAGAAATGAAAAAGGTGATATTACAACTGATACATCTGAAATACAAGGAATCATTTGAGACTACTATAAACAACTATACGCCAACAAATTTGAAAATCTGGAGGAAATGGATAAATTTCTGGACACACACAAGCTCCCAAAACTGAGCCAAGAAGATGTAGAAAATCTGAACAGACCAATAACAATAAAGGAGATTGAAGCTGTTATCAGATGGCTCCCAACAAAGAAAAGCCCTGGACCAGATGAATTCATAGCAGAATTTTACCAAACATTCAAAGAGGAATTGACACTGATTCTTTACAAACTATTCCAAAAGATTGAAACAGACGCAAATCTCCCAAACTCATTCTATGAAGCAAACATCATCCTGAAACCAAAACCGGGTAAAGATATAACCAAGAAAGAAAACTACAGGCTGATATCCTTGATGAATATAGATGCAAAAATCCTCA
>NW_007729786.1:0-2737 GCF_000696425.1 Galeopterus variegatus | reverse complement strand
CACGGAAAAAAGACAAAAGACAAAAAAAAAAACAAAACAAAACAAAAAAAACTTCTTAACGAAAACATAGGAGAAACACTTCAGGAAGTAGGACTGGACACAGACTTCACAAAAAAAACTTCTTAATGAAAACATAGGAGAAACACTTCAGGAAGTAGGACTGGACACAGACTTCATGAATATGACGCCAAAAAGCACAGGCAACTAAAGGAAAATTAAAGAAATGGGATTATATCAAACTGAGATGACTTCTCTAACCCATGTGTTAGTTAGAAATTTGTTCTTAATTTCCAAATATTTGAGAATTTTCCATCTGTCTTTCTTGTTATTGATTTCTAGTTTAACTTCATTGTGGTCTGAGAGCATACTTTGTGTTATTTCTATGTTTTTAAATTTGTTAAGGTGTCTTTTCATAACATTGAATGTGATCTGTCTTGGCAGTTGTTCCATGTGAGTAGGAGAAAAATGTATATTCTGCTATTGTCAGATAAAATAACTATAAATGTCAACTAGATCCAATTGACAGTGCTGTTCAGTTTAACTATCTTTGCTGATTTTCTACCTGTTAATCTGTCAGTTACTTAAGTACTGTTGACATTTCCAGCTAACATAGTTGATTTGTCCATTTCTCCTTGCACTTTTATCCATTTTTGCCTCGTATATTTTGATGCTCTGTTGTTAGGCACATACTCATTAAGGATTAAGTCATATTGGAGATTTTATACCATTATTATTATGTAATGTTCCTCTTCATCCCTGATAATTTTCCTTGTTTTGAAGTATGGTTTGTGTGAAATTAATAATGCTACTTCAGCTTTCTTTTAATGGTTCGTGGTATATATTTACAATTAGTTCAAGTCTCTTTTCAAATAACACTATGTTGCTTCATGGGCAATGCAAGTATCTTGTAACAGAGCATTCCTATTTCCTTCTTCCTGTTCTTCATAACATTGCTGTCATTTATTTCACTTATCTGTAAGATATGATTACCACATATATTGTTGCTTTTATTATTTTAAACAAACTGTTACCACTTAGATTGATTGAGAATATGGAAGATGAAACATTCTATTTTACCTTCATTTTTTTCTAGTCTAATCTTTCTTTCCTTATATAGATCCAAGTTTCTGACCTATGTCATTTTTCTTCTCTCTGAAAAACTTTTTACATTTCCTGTTGGAAAAGTCTACACATTCCTTCAATTACTGAAAATATATATATATATATATATATATGTATATATATATAAAGAATCTTTCCATTTTAACTTATTTTCTTTGTCTTTGTTGCCACTTCATTCTGAAGCATTTCAAGATTTAAATACTCTCAACATATGCCTAGAATATGCTTTTTCAGTCAATCACAGAACAGAAGACTTGAAAGAGAAATCCCCGTGCTTAACATCTGTCACAGCCATTATGTTTAGAAATTACTTTGAGGGCTGGCCCGGTGGCGCACTGCTACAGTGCACCGTTTGGGAGCACAGCGGCGCTCCCGCCGAGGGTTCGGATCCAACATACAGACCGGCCGCTCACTGGCTGAGTGAGGTGTGGGAGCAACACCGAGGGTTGCGATCCCGTTGCCGGTCCTGGTCCGGTACGGGTGCGACACTGAGGGTTGTGGTCCATTGCCGGACGTGAAAAAAAGACAAAAGGAAAAAAATATATATATTTATATAATTTAAACATGAGTGAATTAGGATATGGTGGCATTTATTTCAAGGGTTTACATACATTTTAAAAATCACTCGGAAAGATGTATGTAATTAATTCCTCAGATATACTAATATTTTAATTGTTTCTTCTTATTTCATTATAGAGAATGTTTTAATTTGCTTCTTTTTTAAGGTAAAGGCAATAGAATACATTTTCCCTTCTTGATACTATGTGATTTTGTGCAGATGTAAGGGGTGCATGCCATAATATTTGTTTTTAAAGTCAAAGTGAATTAATATTTAGATATGAATTGAAAATTCTTTGCTGGTCTCTCTTGGTAAGACTGAAGCATTGCAACCAAGCATATCATTCCCGCATTACTCTGGCTGTCCTTGCCCCCAACCCAGCCCTTCATCCCTGCTCCACTTCCCCAAACCTTTCATGTCACCTTCTGGAGCTGCCACTTCGAAACCTGAAAAAACCCCATGCTGTCTTCCTCTTCTCAGACCATTCCTTTGCCTCCGTGTTTTAATTGAATTCTGCTTGTCCCTAAAAACATGTCTCACAAGTGTTGGCTATTTTCTCACCATCCCATAGACTTCATGGTCAAAAGAGAATTGTCATTCTTCTCGTTGGCCTTTAGAGATCCCACGCGTTCACTTCTTGTGAAGCACGTGCCATCACACCGCCTTCTCGTTGTCAGCGCTGTCCATGTCCTGCTCACTTCTCTTTCTTCAAAGACTCTGGTACTTCACTAGCAGTTTTCTTTTCTGATATAAACACTGCTATTAATATGCCCAGTAACAATATTCATCTTAGTGATCGATCAGCACCGTGACCTCCTTGTGGTAAATTTGAGATTTGCTGCTTTTTAACAAATAATAATTAATATATGTAGGCTTTTGAAAATAACATACTTATGTTTTGCAATTGAATTTATACTTATTTATATTTAGACTTAAAATAGTAGGGAAAACCCAGATTTCCTCTGCTGTATATTTATAATGACTTGTGTTTAAGAAGTATGTTTAAATTCTTTAAACAGTTGTGAGAGAGAGTTTAATAAAGCCTGTGTTATGTGT
>NW_007729785.1:221077-221976 GCF_000696425.1 Galeopterus variegatus | reverse complement strand
TCTGGTATCTTTTCTTTGATGTTTGTTCATTGTGGCAGGGGGTTTCACAGTCCACAGATCAAATGAAATGAGCAGAGTATCTTCTGTTCCACTGGGCAGCCTAATGAACAGAGCAGGCAGACTCAGAGGAGAATCAGGGGCAACGCGCAAAGTCCCGAGTCCGAGTGCGGCCACCTCCCGTCGGCTCCAGCTTGGCTCGATATGTTGGGGCGCCTGGGTCTGGAGGGCCCTGATGTTAGGGTGAGGAGGGGCCGCCGCTGCCACCGCCGCTGCTGTCGCCGTCGGGTAAGGAGGCGGTACCGCTGCTGCTGCCGCTCCAGTGCCGGTCCAGTTCCTGCTGCAGCTGCTGAGCCTTTCACGGCAATATCAGCAATTCTTTTCAAACTATTCCAAAAAATTGGGGGCTGGCCAGTTAGCCCAGTTGGTTAGAGTGTAGCCTTGTAACACCAAGGTCACAGGTTTGGATCCCTAGTGCAGATGCGCTGGGGCGCGCTTAACACCCGGGGCTTGACTCTGAGTATATCGAGTCTTAATGTGGTGAGAGTGCAGAGACTAGTAAGACAACCAAGAGGTGTTACCTGGTCTCTATTGCCTTTGGTCACCCAGAATGGCTGGCTTTTCTTAAAGACCTCTCCTGCACTATGACTTCATCGTTTATGTAAAGTACCACCCAGAGTTCCTTGAATCTGCTGTAGAGTTTCTCTCTCTTGGCTGTTTATTTCCTTCTTCCATTTTTTTTAACTGCTCCAATTTAATGTCCCCAATATTGAACTCATTTGCGAGAAGCAATAAAATCAGTTTCTGAGGCTAGGAAGTCCAAAGTCCATCTGGTGGTGGCGACAGTGACCCAGGGGTCTCACACTGCAAGATGGAGGAAGCATAGAAAGGAGGGAGGGGGG
>NW_007729785.1:194367-220077 GCF_000696425.1 Galeopterus variegatus | reverse complement strand
GGAGGGAGGGCGGGGGGAGAGAGAGAAAGAGAGAGAGAGTGATTTTTCTCTTGATATGTTTGTTAAAACTTCCTTTATATCCTGCTAAATGGTCAATTTTTGAAAATGTTCCATGAATGCTTGAAAAGAATGTGTATTCTGCAGTTGTTAGATGCAATGTTTTATAGATAGGTAGATATAACCATTAAATCAAACTAATTTATTGTGTAGTCCAAATTTTGCATACCAATTATTTTTAAAAGTGTGTTAAAATTTTCCATTACAATTGTAAATTTGTCTATTATTTCTTTTTCCATCAATTTTTGCTTTATGTATTTTTGACTACATTATTAAGAACATATAAATTTTAAATTGTTATATTTTCTGTGGAATAGAAACTTTTTATCATTTTTAAATGACTATCTATATTAATGATTTTTGCCTCAAAATCATTTTGACCAAATATTATTACTTTAATATAGATCTTTTGGTTTGTTTGAAAGTCTTTTCCCATCTTTTTACATTCATAGAAACTTAAAAACTTTTCAATAATCTCATATTTTGGATATGCTCTATATAAGCATAACATAACTGATTTTTTTCCATTTTTATATTTTAATTGGAGAATTCAGTCTATTACATTTAATGTAATAACTAATACAGTTTGTCTCAGATATATTATCTTATTTTGTGCTTTCTGTTTGTCCCCATGTTCTAGGTTCTCTTTTCTCTCCTTTCTGGTCTTCTTTTGAATTATTTTAAAAAAAAATTTTAGCATGGTAACAATTTTATTATTCAGTAATCAAAATAAAATTTTTATTACTCAAGAATCTTGGTTATACCACTTCTTCCTCACACCTTTGAGAAAATAAAATCATTTGTGTTCTTCGGCAGTTTTCTCCTGAATTTATTACAAGTTATGCTTGTCTCTAGATTTAATCTTCATGAAGTCAATCCTGTCTTGCTCTATGTGTCAGTAATTCTCCAAATATTTAGGGCCCTGATAGTTCCATATAATAAAGAGGAAGAATAAGCCAGTTCCATTTTATAAAATCAAAATGATATTTATTTTGTTGCTTTATCAAATTTCTCCCATTGGCCCCTGATATTTTCAGTTTGAAACAAGATAAGGGAAAATCAAAATATTTGAATATCTCATTTCTGGCCCACTGACACACTCAGTATTTTTCATTAACTTTTTAAAATTCACAGCCTCACTTAGAGCTATGATTAACTTATATTTGCAAAGAAATGAGAAAAAAATTAGAAAAATCTCCCTTATAATATAATTTAAGAAATGTATCTCACTGTTTAGTAATCCCTTTTTTCTTTAAAAAACTAAGTCTTAAAGGAAAAAAGTTTCTTCAAGTAATAATAACTGGAATTTCAAGTCTGAAGACTTCTTGTAGTGTGGTGATCAGTTTCACATGTCAGCTTGGCCAGGCTATCTTACCCAGTTATTCAATCAAACACTAATCTACGTATTGCTGTGAAGGCGCTTTGTAGATGTGGTGAATATCTACAATCAGCTGATTTTAAGTAAAGGAAATCATCCTCAGTAATGTGATTGGACCTCATCCAATCAGCTGAAAGTCCTAAAGAGCAAAAGTGAGGTTTCCCTGAGGAAAAACAAATTTCTCCTAGGGGTGGCAGGTTCAGTTTCAGCTCTAGCCCCTACCCAAGAGACCAAGGCCTGCAGGCCTGCCTTTCTGATTTCAGACTTTATAGTCCCCACAGTAGCGTAAACCAACTCCTTACAAATAAATCACACACACACACGGCTGGTTCTGACACACTTGGTGGCTATCCTTGGGTCCTTAAAAAGAGTGAAAAAACTTCAAGTGATAAAAGTGTGGCATTTACAGTTAGGAATTCCTTTCTATTCAATGTTCCTTTCTTAAGTATTTTTTAGTATGGGTCAGTCAATTCACTGGCCAAACAATGAGACAAAAAAACAAAAAACAAAAAAAAAACTTCCTAAGCAAAAACTTTTTTAAGAAATCCTTCAGCTCTGAGAAATAATTCTGACTGATGTTCTGACATTTTGGAAGTTCTCTTTGATAATCTCTGTTGGCAGCCCCAGCTGCCACAACCAAAACTGCTGTCCCTTGTCACTCCCTCCCACTGCACCCATATACCTACCTTTTTCCTTCTCCAGCCTCCTCTCTCATTACAAATGTCGATCTGGGAAAAGATCCTGAGGCACTGATAAAATATCAGAGAGTTTATCTGAGCCAATATGTGTGACCACAGCCCAGGAAAACACAGAAGCCTCGAATCATGTGTTCTAAATTGCAGACCAGGTTTCAGTATTTTTATAATCATAGAGAAGTGAGGAATGGGAGAAAGGGGACAGCTCCTCAATAGCACATCAATTTTTCTATTGGTTATATAGCATTACATAGGAGCATCCTAGGTACAAATGTCACAAGATACATTTTCATTATTCCTAAGTTAATACAACTTCTTTAGGCACTGATAAGTCTTGTGGCAACTTAAAAGCAGACTTGCAGTAATAGTCCCAGAATGTGTGAACATGACTGTCACCCCATTCCAGATCCCCCATGGCTATTAGGAATTTAGGTGACCTCAGAGCAAATTTCTGGTTTATCACTAACATAATTCAGCCTTTTAAATCTTCAGTGGCCTCTTTCTAAGCATAAAAAAATTAGTCTCCGTCTACTTCTAATTAAGAGTGCCTTTTCTGGCAACACATTTTTCTTCTCAAGTGTTATTCTCCTTCTCTAAACCCAACAGCTAACACTCCAATTTTGGGATTTTCTATTTTCTTCATTGGAATATCAGAAAGCAAATCAATATAGGAAATAAATGATAAATAGATAGAGGCAAAAAATGAAACAACCTCCCCACACACAAACACACAATGATAGACTTTAGGGACAGCAAACCTGATTTCAAATATTCTGCCCTACTGTGCCTACAAAATATTCTTCTTCTTGTCAGATGTGATTGAAATTGTTTTCATGAGGTAAGTTTACCATAAATGTAACCTTCCCATTGACAGCTTAAGAAAGAACACAGATTCAATATCTTTAAAGTATTCTTCTAATTCTGATTTTTCTGCAAAATATGAGTATGAGAACTTGAGGAAAGGACTGAAGTATCTAATATGCAGATGGATAAATCAGATTGTTGGCAGTGGCAGAAGAAAAGGGAGGAATTACATATTCCCAGTGTTCTTCCTGTAAAACCTGAGTTGTACACAGCTGGTGCATTCCAGTATGACCTTACTGTTTGTTAAAAATTAAAGCATTTTCATACCAGTGTTAAACACTTACTGGCCTGGGCCCCCAAGTCCTTCCCACTTTGCCCCAGCCCCACCCACCCCTGGGGTCTCCCCTGCCTTGTCCCCACAAGCCAGAAACTAAAAGGGAGCCTGGGTTGGTGTCTGTCCCAGTTAACCCTGAAAGTCCAACCTCCTGGGTCCTGTCAATGGCTTCCCCTGGGAGCCCCACAGGGTCAGATTGTGCCCTGCCCACCCACCCACCTCTATCTTGGGCAATCCTGGAATCACTACCGGGACCCACCAGCCAGTCCCCTCTGGCTTACTCGGCAATTCCACCACAAATGCCAGATTCTGACCTCCAAAACCTGTGACCATCCACCTCTGCTAGGAGTGTATTCATGTCACTGTGGCAAGGCTTTGTATGGGAGCTGTGGCTTTCACCACGAGCATTGAATTCCATCTCCATTTTATGGAAAGAGTTGTTCATACCCACCAACTCCCACCCTCCACTGGTAATGACGTGAATTTTGTTAGTAGAAATTAGAGCTGGTGGCCTAGCTCTGACTCTGCCAGCAATCCTGATAAATACGTATTAACTCATTTGAGTGCTATAATTATAGTTATCATTAACCACCCTATACAAATTTGCAGATGAGGAAACAGAGGTCCAGAGAGGTTATTTAAACCTCAAGCAGTTAAGCCAGAATTTGAATCACCATACCGTGGCAGCAGAGCCCACAGCTATTGGATATTGGACAACACGGTCTTTCATTTGACAGGAGCAATTAAGTTTGAGCCAATTAAAAATTACAGTCTAATAAACAGTTTTATAACAATCGGCAGTAGAGATAATAAACACTTTTTAAATTTCAGATGTTATTATAACATTATATATGTATATAAATACTATAGATACATATATATTCATTCTCCTGAATATAATTGCAGCAAATTTATCAGAAGCTAAGAGAAGAGTCAGACCAAAAAGAAAAAAATTGTTGATGTAAAGAGAAGTTCTCTAATTATTAAGACTACTAGTTCCCTAATGAGGAAGATGTTGTTTGCAAATTTATTGTATTTCTCTATGTGAATTCAGAGGGAGATTTAGCTATTGATAATCACGGCGACAAAAGATTACACCAAAATGAACAAATAATTTGGAATTTATTAAAGCAATTTGATAAATGGTTTGTACTATAATATATATCACTTGGTAAGCAGTTTTGCAAAAATACAGTTTGATTTACTTAGATAATGTAAGAGAATAGATTTTAGAATTGATTTACATATTAATTTACTTTAGTATACTGGTTGTTGAATAGAGTTTGTCCCTCCATATCCGTGGATTCGACCCACCCCCAAAAGAAAATATTTTGGGAGAAAAAACAATAAAAATAAATAAAAAATACACAAATTTAAAAATCAATACAGTATAACTATTTTCCTAGAATTTATGTGGTTTTAGGTATTAAAAGTAATCTAGAGATGATTTAAAGTATTCAGGAGGATGTGAATAGGGACTTGAGCATGCAGGGATTTTGGTATCTGTGGGGGTCCTGGAACTAATATCCTATGGATACAAAGGGAGGACCGTATATTTAATATCAACCTGCATAATTAATGTGTGTCATTGGATATGGCTGAAGGTTTTGGAAATAATCTTTGAGGAAGTCCCTCAAGTCTCTTGAGGGACTATAAACCTATTGTCATAAATCCATGGTTGAGGAAATTTGGGTAACACTTGGCTCTAAGTTAACGGGAAAATCTCCTCATGGAAGAAGATCTAGAGTCTGATTTTTACATATATGAAAGCTAAAATCTAATCACTTTCCTCAAACTCTGTCCTGAAGAATATGTTAAAGGACAGGGACAACTGAATGGAGCTAAACAAAAGGGGATTTAGAGGATATTTGGCATGTATTCAATACTGACCTAGATGGAATAAGACCCTGAATTTCGGGGCAGGGGCACTCAGACACCAAAAAATTGATCTCTCGTGGGGTCAAGAGACTTCACCAGCCTTTTCCAGGTCTTGAATTACCAATCCTCAGAACAGTCCACCTTCCTTTGTTCTGTTCCTACGTTATGCAGCAATTTTCTCATCAAAATTTGTCATGTAGTTCTTATTTCCCTAATATCTAGCACAGAGTCTGGCATATTATACTAGAAATTCAGTAAGTCCTGTGAATAATTGAACAAAATCGTAAGTTCCCAACTGAATGAAAATTGGAAAGGGTTACGCTCTGTGTAAAACAACAGTATTCTGATCACTGGAAGGACATACCTCCCCAAAGAAATCTCGACATCAACACCCTGCAGTACATATCACTTTGGGGGTTTATTAGTCTGTTTTCTGTTGCTTATAACAGAATACCTGAAACTGGGTAATGTATAAAGAAATAAAATTGATTTCTTAAAGTTTTGGGGGCTGGGAAGTCCAAGGTCCAGGGTCCACATCTGGTGAGAGCCTTCTTCTTCTCAGCAGAGTACCTTGGCAACACAGGGTATCACATAACAAGGGCTGGGTGAGATCTTGCACTAATGTGTTCACCAGCTGTCCTTATAAAGCCTCCAGTCTATTTCTTGATAACCCATTAAACCATTAACCCATTAATCTATGAATGGATTAGTCCATTCATGAGTACAAAGTCCTCATAATCCAGTCACCTCCCAAAGTCTCCACCTTTCAAATACCATAGTCTGATCTCCTACCCTCTTAACACTGTTACAGTGGGGATCAAGCTTCAATAAGTTTTGAGGGGACATTCAAACCATAGCAGGGAGTGATTATTACCAGTTCCCAAAGGACTGACCACCTCTGATTACACCATCAAAACCTATTTCAGGACCTGCAGAATGGAGGACAGACTCCAACTTCTGCAAATCTCACCAAAGTATTATGTTGAAACTACAAAATTGCTGTTTCTGTGGGTAACAAGGTCAAATGGTGATTTCTTGTGGTTCCATCTAAGTATCTGCATTCTGTGAAGGTCTGTCTGGATGGAGACCAACTCCCTAGATGACATTTCTGTATTCTTACACTGTAACTGCTACTAAGCAATACTTTCTTCTTTAAACTTTGGGAAGGGATAGAGTAAGGTAGAATGTATGTGGTTCTTAACTTAGGGCATCTTACTCCCCAACTTTCTACTCTTTTTAAAACTAAAACACTTTTTTCCTCATGTTATAGAGATAATGCAAGTTCAGTATCTCACTATTTTTAAAAAATTATTAAATACAAGAAAGAAAAACTTGAATTTTTAAATACCTAAAGTCTGACCACCTAGAGATATTTAATACATTAAGTTCATCTTTTTCTTCTGCAATCTCTTGTAATTCATAACTCTGAATATACTGAATAGCCTCTATAGTCCATGTTTTTATTTCAAGTTACAATATACTATTCTATTACACACTTTACAGTTCATTTTTATCAGTTGAAAATATTCTTTCCAGTGAATGAGTTGTAACTACCCATTTTCCTATCATTGTGTATTTAGGTTGTCGTTCATTTTTCTACTATAAATAACAATGTCATTCATATCTTCATATAGTTTTATTTCTTAGGATAAATGGAATTATAATCCAGAAATGGAATTACAGTGTCAAAGGAGAGGCTATTTTAAAGGCTTTGACACATATAAAGCCATATTTTAAATCAAAGAACATGCTCATTTGTTTAACAGTGGGTCTTTTTAACTTGAGAAGGTCCTTTGTTTTATACTGTGCCTTTTGCTGCCTTCTTATAAGCAGAAGATAAAGTCACTTCCATTCTAATTTGCTAAGGAGAGAATGTCTCTTCCTTATTGGGATATAGAAGGGCTTAAAATTAGATTTCACTTGTTTCCGAGAGACAGCCCTGGGAACACACTCCCATGATTTTGGTAATGAGGGATATACCTCATACTGGCCACATACAAACAGTAATTTAGTGTGTATATGGCCAATAACCAAACCTCATTACTTTCAACCTCTCTTCTCCCTAATGTTAAGAAAGATCTAGTGACCTAAAATGCTTCCAGTCCATTTGCCTTGGCCTGTAGTAAAACTAATAAAGAGTGAACGAGGTTCCACCGGACCTTGAGAGTTAAGGGATGGAGTTAGAATTAAACTCAAGCTTTCCTAATTCCCATCCTACCCTCTTCCCTCCTGTTCCCTGGGCTCTTTTAAGGTCTGCAGTTGCCGGGAGGGGGTAGGAGGAAGACGGGGGGGCGGGACTCCACGTCTCCAAGGAACCGTCGCCTGCTCGCTGATTGGCTGATCGCCGAGCAGCCGCCATTTTCAAATCCCCGGATGACGGCGGAGGTCCCGCTGACAGGCACTTTCTGCCTCGCAGTGCTGGCGGGCACCGTGCCCGTCCCTGCCGGTCTCCCGGGCACCCGGCCACCGCCCCGCCCCTCCTCCACGCCATGAAGCCCGAGCTGGCGGCTCAGAAGCAGTCCCGGCCGCGGAGGCGAAGCCGTCGGGCCTCCGGGCTCAACGCAGATGGCGCCGCGGGGCCTTCGGCCGACACCCCCGGGCCGGAGCCGGACGGGAGGTGAGTGCGGGGGCCCGGGATTAGGGGAGACGAGTGTGGGGCCGGCGGGGTGAGGGGAGATGAGCTCGGAGCCGGCCGGGATGAGGGGAGATGAGCTCGGGGCCGGCCGGGGTGAGGGGAGGTAAGCGCGGGGCCGGCCGGGGTGATGGGGAGTAGAGCGCGGGGCCTGCGGAGGTGAGGGGAGGTGAGCGCGGAGCCGGCCGGGTGAGGGGAGGTAAGCGCGGGGCCGGCCGGGGTGATGGAGAGGAGAGCGCGGGGCCTGCGGAGGTGAGGGGAGGTGAGCGCGGGGCCGGCCGGGCGAGGGGAGGTGAGCGCGGGGGCGGGCCGGGTGAAGGGAGGAGAGCGCGGAGCCTGCGGAGGTGAAGGGAGGTGAGTGCGGGGTCGGCCGGGTTAGGGGAGGTGAGTGCGGGGCCGGGGTGAGGGCCGGCTGCAGGAGGTGAGTAGGGCCGGCTTAGAGGCGTAGCTGGGCGGGAGGGTTAGGGTTAGGGTCAGGGAGAGTGGAGGGACAGGAAGGGAGAGTAAATGTAGACAACTGGAGGTGAGTGCGGGGGCCTCCATGGTGACTGCCCGAGCGACCTGAGGCCTCTATCAGCGATTTGCCAGCCCCGCCAGCCCTGCAGGGAAGGGGCAGACTTGTGGACAGTCTCCTTCTGACCCCTTCCCTGGGGAGGACTTAGGAAAAGCCATAGTTTTATTCTCCACACCCAACTGGTTATGGGCTGGAATTGCCAAGTGCATATACTCAGAATAAAACTGTCATGGAGCAGGTGGGGTGTGGGGGGAAGAAGAATTGTCACCGGAGCAAACACCATAGTTTTAGCCTAAAGGCGAGTGTTTAAATGAAATGTTTTTCGGAGACCAGAGTCCTTCTTTGCAGAACTGACCCAATTAATGAACACAGCACAGCTCAAGGCTCCAGCCTCCCTTGTAAAGAGAGGATAGTCGCTGGCTTTTTGATTTTAATGCATTTCACGTTCTACTCGTGTTTTCATTCTGTGTGTCTGGAAAGGGTGGACACTAGTTGAAAGTTTCAGAAGACTGTGTCTGGAAGAGTAGTGGTGTAAAAAGTACTGAAGACAGTGCTTTCCCATTGTAATATTAGAGTTACTAGGTTCTAATTACAGGTTGGTCAAATTCCTTAACATCTCTGTATTAGTCCGTTTTTGTTGCTTATAACAAAATACCTGCAACTGGGTGATTTATAAAGAAAACAAATTTTATTGCTTACAGTTTCTGAGGCTGGGAAGTCCAAAGTCCATCTGATGGTGGTGACAGTGACCCAGAGGTCTCACACTGCAAGATGGTGGAAGCGGAGAGGGCAAGAGAGAGCAAAAGGCAGACCCTCCTCTTCTTTTAAAGCCCTCAGAACCACACCCTTGACCACCATTTGTAATCCATTCAATACTGCATAGTCCTACAATCACCTCTTCAAGGCTTCACCTTTCAATTACCATAATAGGATTTCCCATGCTCTTAACAATCACAGTTTCTAATACATAAAAGTTTCTAATACATAAAACTTGGGGTACACAATTCAAGCATCAGGGAGTTTCAGGGGGACATAATTCAATCCACTACAATCCCTAAGGCTATATCCTTGTCTGTAAAATGGGCATTATAATAGCACCCCTTTATGTAAGATGGTTGTGAAATTTAATGAGCTACTGCATGTAAGGTGCTTAAGTGTAGTGCCTGTACACAGAAAGCTGTCAATAAATGTTAACTGTTACCTGTCAGTTTTTATCTGCAAGAATTCCACATCTGCTTCATCTTTTCAGAAGTCTCTGTGGTTCATGTAACATTATTGTTTTAGATAAACTATAGTCATTTACATAATTTACATTCCAGTCATACCCGGGGTATTCCAATCCCGTTTTGAGAAATAGGAAAATACCTTACTTATAAACCTATTGTATGTTACTTTACAGAGAGCTAGACTTTTTCTCTGTTACTGATTTTTATTGGTTTGAAGTTTAGGGTAATCCTTACCTGAATATAACTTTCCGAAACCTTCTCTATACTGATTATAGCCAATATTTAAGAGGTAATGAAAGAGCAGAAAGAAGTCATCATCTCTAAGACTGAGAAATAGGAGAAGCAAGGAAGACTAGTTAAGGGAAAAGGAAAATAGAATTTCAAAAAGATCAAATGGAGACAGTGTTAAATTTATCCTACATTCATTCTGTAATACTGTTGAGCACCTGTCCTACTGCCAGACATTGTTGTAGATACTGGGAATTCTAGTGAACAAAACATATGAAGCCCCTGCTCTCATGAAGCTTAAATTCTGATTGTTGAAAAAAGACAGTAATCAAATAAATAAATAAAATATCAGATGGTCACATTGCAAAGAGAATTAAGTCATGGTGAGGGAGATGGAGATGGGGAGAGGGTATTGTTACCATTTCTAAAAGATTACCAAGAAAGCCTCTGTGATGATAATGGTGACAGTTGAACAGAGACCTAAAGGAAGTAAGGAAGGAACTAAGCCATGTGAATATTTGGGGAAAGAGTGGTCTGAACAGAGAGGAGCAGCAAGTACAAAAGCTTTGAAGTAGAATCTATCTGATATGTTCAGGGAACTTCAAAGAAGCTGGGGTGATTAAAGTGGGGTGAAGCAAGGGGGAGGATGGTAGGAGGTAAGGTCAGAGAGAAGGCTGGGCTCAGATCATATGGTGCCGATTGTACCATTGTAAGGCCTTTAAATTTGACTTAGATTTGAATTGGGAAGCAAGAGGAAATTATGTGACCTGTATTTTTGAAGGATCACTCTTATGTAGCAAGGATAGAATCAGGAAGGCCAAGAAATTTATTTCAGTTAAGACAACATGTGAGAGTGATAAAGGTGGTGAAAAATATTCATATTTGGGATGTTTTTAGAAAAATATTCATATTTGGGATGTTTTTAGAAAAATATTCATATTTGGGATGTTTTTAGAGCTGGCAGGATATGTACATGTATTCAATATGGAATTAAAAGAAAAAGAGGAATAAAGGATGACTCCAAGTTTTTGGCCTAAGCACTAGAAGAATGGCAGGTTTTTTTCTCAGAAAGTAAATGGGCATGATGAATTCTGGGTGTCATAACTAGTTTACTGTGGCTAGACACTAGTTGTACAGGATTAGAGACTAACACAGGGATAGGGAGGAGGTAATGATAAGAGATTATGCTAAAGAAGTTAGAGCCATATTATGAAGGGGCCTTGTATGCCATGACAGAGTTTGGGTTTTATCTTCAAAGTGATGAGGAAGTACTGAAAGACTTTAAACAAGCCAGTGGCATAATCATATTTGCATTTTGAAAGGTCACTTTGTCTTCCATGAGCAAATAAGTAACATTTTGGTCATGGTACTCTTTCAATCTCATGAAAACTATTCCCACAACAAGTGCTCATATACATAAAATTTCAGGAAACTTGTGGACCCTTGGAGCCCAACTATGTAAACCAACTTCAAAATCCCAAGTGTAGATGATGGATCAGTGGGAAATCAGTGTGCTGTAGCCTAGATGAAAAATGATGAGTGTGTGACTCTGATACCTGGCAGTGGGGCTAGAGAACAGGAAACATTGAGTGTGGTTACTTTCAAGAAGTTTCACTGCAGCAGGAAGGTAAGAAAGAATAATAGAGAAAGGGGCACAGTTTATGAGATAGACTTTCTTTTTTTCTTTTTTCTTTTTTTTTTTTTTAGCCAGCACCTTGATCTTGGAAGACTCTTAAGAAAGTATAAACTTGATGTTCTGAGTGGAATAAGCAAGAAGAGGGAGAAGTTGAAGAGACAGGAGAGAAGAGAAATGATTAAACAAGCATCTGAAAAGAGAGAAAAGGATAGAATCCAAATTAAAGGGAGAGAATTTAGCCTGGCAAGGAACTATGAATGGTATAGTTATAGATAAGTTTGAAAAAGAGTGTAGGTTGTGAGCAGAAACTTGAGGGCTTTCTGATCAGGCTCCTATTTTTTGTATGAGGTGGGAAATAATATCTGCTGAGAAAAGGGTGTTAATATAGGCAGCCTGTAGAGAGTCATGAAGTTAAGAGAACCATGGAAGGAAAATAGGGACTGAACTAATCTATATTCCATTTTCCAGAAAAGATATAAGATCATCTACAAGAACAAATAAAATACAACAAGATAGTATCAATTAATAGTGGGACAAGAAACAGCTATTTAAACATGATATCAGATCCAGAAATCATAAGGAAAAAGATTGATGTATATGACTATGTAAATATTGAAAAACTTTTTCAGGCAAAAAACACTGACAAGAAAATGAAGGTAATTGTCTTTAAAAAAAAAAAAAACAGTGATCACATACCTTACAATTTACCCAATTAAAATGTACACTTGAGTGTTTTTTGGTTTTTGGTTTTTTGTATATTCACAGATATATACAACCATCATCACAGTCAATTTTAGAACATTTCATCACTTCAAGAAAAAAAGCCTGTACCCTTACGCTGTTATTCCCCTCTAAGCCTCTACCCTTTACCCCAAGCCCTAATCTACTTCCTATCTCTATGAATTTCCCTGTTCTGGACATTTCATATGAATGGAATCATGTAATGTGTGGCCATTTTTGATGGGCCATCTTTTGCCCATTTTTTAATTGGCTCATCTTTTTATTATTGAGTGTAAGAGTTCTTTATTCTGGCTACAAGTCACTTATCAGATATATGATTTGCAAATATTTTCTTCTATTATGTGGGTTGTCTTTTTACTTTCATGATGTCCTTTGAAGCACAAAAGTTTTTTGTTTGTATGTTTTTCTGTTTTGTTTTGCTTTTTGTTTTTGGCAGCTGACCACTACAGGGATCAAACCCTGGACCTTGGTGTTATCGGCACCATGCCTTAACCAACTGAGCTAACTGGCCAGCCCCACAAAAGTTTTTTTAGTTTGATGTAGTCCTATTTGTCTATTTTTGCTTTTGTTGCCTATGCTTTGGGTATCATATCTAAGAAATCACTGCCAAATCTACGTCATGAAGCTTTGCCCGTATGTTTTCTAAGAGTTTTATAGTTTTAGCTTTTACATTCAGGTCTTTAACCTATTTTGAATTACTTTTTGTATATGATGTGAGATGAGGGTCGAACTTAATTCTTTTTCATGTGACTATTCAGGTGTATCAGCATCATTTGTTGAAAAGACTATTCTTTCCCCATTGAATAGTCTTGGTACCCTTGTCAAAAATCCTTTGACCATAGATCTATAAGTTTATGTTTGGACTTTCAATTGCATTCCCTTGATTTATGTATACTAAGGTACTTCAAAAAAGTTTTGGAAAAATGGAAATAAAAAGTAATACAAATCTTTCCGTGAACTTTATGAAGTACCCTCATATATATATATATCCTTTTGCCAGTACCATACTATATTCATTACAGTTGCTTTGTAGGAAGTTTTGAAATTAGGAAATGTGAATCCTCCTACTTTGTTCTTTTTTTCCCAAGATTGTTTTGGCTCTTCTGAGTTTCTTGCAATTCCATGTGAATTTTAGAGTTAACTTACCAATTTTTAAAAGGAGTCAACTGAGATTCTTATTGTGTTAAATCTGTAGATCAGTTTGGTGAGTACTGCATCTTAACAACATTAAGCCTGCCAATCCATGAACAATGGATGTTTTTCCAATCATTTAGATCTTCTTTAATTTATTTCAACAGTGTTTTTGTAGTTTTCAGAGTGTAGTTTTGCACTTTTTGCTAAATGTATTCCTTTTTGATGCGATTGTAAATGGAATTTATTTCTTAATTTCATTTTCAGTTCAATCATTTCAAATATGTAGAAAAACAATTGATTTTTGTGTATTGATCTTGTATTCTGCAAACTTGCTGAACTCATTTATTAGTTCTAATAGTATTTTAGTGGTTTCCTTAGGATTTTCTTAGTGGTTTTCTTAGGATTTTATATGTATGTCATCAGCAAATAAAAATAGTTGGTTTTTCCCCCCAACCTGGATGCCTTTTATCTCTTTCTCTTCATTATTGCCCTGGCCGGGACCTCCAGTACACTGAATAGAAGTTGTAAATCTGGAAATCTCTGTCTTGTTCTTGATCTTAGGGGGAAAGCATCCAGTCTTTCATCATTAAGTATGATGTTAACTGTGGGTTTTTGTAGATGCCTTTTATCAGGTTGAGGAAGTTCCCTTCAATTTCTAATTTTTTAAATGATTTTTATCATGGTAGGTGTCAGATTTTATCAAATACTTTCTGGTTTTTGTTTTTGGTTTTGGCCTGTTGAAATGATCATTTGATTTTTTTTTTTTATTGATATGATGTAGTATACTAATTGATTTTTTTGGATGTTAAACCAACTTTGCCATGCAGGTGTAAGTCCTACTTGGTCATGGTATTAACTCTTTTTGTATATTGCTGTATTCTGTTTGTTAGTATTTTGTTGAGGATTTTTGCATCTGTATTCAAATTGGTCTGTAATTTGCTTGTGATGTGTCTGTCTGATTTAGGTATTGGGAGGATAAAAATGGCCTCATAAAATGAGTTGGGAAGTGTTCCTTACTCTTCCATTTTTTGGAAGAGTTTGTGAGGAAATGGCATTAATTCTTTAAATGTTTGGTAGAATTCAGTGCTGAAGCCATCTGACCCTGGGCTTTATTATTATTATTAATTCAGTCTCTTCCCTTGTTATAGATATGCTCAGATAGTCTATTTCTTATTGAGTCAGTTTCAGTAGTTTGTGTCTCTTTAGGAATTTGTCCATTTCAAGAAAGTTCTCTAATTTGTTTGTATACAGTTGTTCATAATTTTTTAATCCTTTTTATTTTTGGAATGTAAGTAGTAATATTCCTTCTTTTATTTCTGATTCTAGTCATTTGAGTCTTCTTTCTTTTATCTTGATCAGTCTACTAAAGGTTTGTCGATCTTGATTTTTCCAAAGAATCAGTTTTGGCCTCATTGATTTTCCTCTATTTTTTTTTTTATTCTCTTTTTTATTAATTCTCACTTTAATCTTTGTTTCCTTCTTTCTGCTTACTTTAGGTTTAGTTTGCCCTTTGTTTTCCAGTTTCTTAAGATAGAAGGTTATGTTACTGATTTGAGATCTTTTTCTTTCTTAATATAGGCATTTATAGCTATAAATTTTACTTTGAACATTACTTTAGCCGCATCTTGTAAGTTTTGATATATTGTGTGTTATCATTAATCTCAAATTATTTTCTGATTTCCGTTTGACGTCATCTTTGAGCCATTAATTATTTAGGAGTATATTGCTTAATTTCCACATATTTGTGAGTTTCCCAAATTTTTTCTGTCAATTTCTAATTTCATTCCATTGTGGTTGGAGAATATACTTTGTATTATTTCTGTCCTTTTAAATTAATTGAGGTTTGTTTTATGTGTATGGTCTACCGAGAAGAATGTTCCATGTGCACTTGAAAAGAATGTATATTCTATTTATTGTTGGATATAGTATTCTATAGATGTCTGTTAGGTCTAGTTGGTTTATAGAGTTCAAGTCTTCTGCTTGCTTGCTGATCTTCTAACTGTTCTACCATTTTGTGTTTTCTCTCTGGCTGCTTTTAAGAATAGGGAAGAGAAGGTGGGACCCAGTGTACAAATGGAGGTCTGACTTTAGATAATAACAAGAGAAGAGAAAAGAAAAGTTTATTGTAAGTTCCTAGATTGGATAGTGTAAATATGTGGGATAATATAATAAGATGGAGGGTCATAAGCTGAAAATGAGGTGGGGTGGTATTAGAAGAGTAAAGAAAGAAGAGATCTGAAGTTATTTCAGAGGGTGGGAAAGGAAGTGACTAGGGAAATGTAATAGCACTGCTGGTCAGAACTTAAGACCCACTTGAAATTTGTGGTCAAGAATTTCAAGTGAAACTAGTCGGCATGGGGGTATGTATATATATGTGTGTGCTACTCAGTTTACAGGGCCCACCCTTTAATCAACCTGACCCGCACGGTTGAAGCTTATTTTCAGCCACACCCATTGCTAATTGTTAATGGTGGCCATCCAAGCAAGACACAGACTAGAGGATGAGCTAGAGAATAGAAATAACGGATATGCAGAAGCTAGAAGAGTTTATGTTCTAAATCTGTACCAAGTTAAATAAAGGATCATGAACCTAATTTTGTCTCTGCTAAATGTGTTGATACTTGGGATTCCTTCACACTGAAGTAAAAAATTTTTTCAACATGATGTATTTGTGCTGACTGCTACAGGATATGGCAAGGGAGAGATAATTGGTGGGGGGAGTAGAAACATCTGGAATCCATTGGAGTATATAAGTTTTCTATGAAGGTGCTGCCTTTTGTATAACAGGCCTCTTAACGTCTTTCTCCCTCTTCCTTTCTGTTCTGGGTCGTAGGCAAGGATCTGCTCTGAAAAGGTCTGGGCCATACTGTGTGGTTCAGAGCTCAGGACAAGGTCTGGTTTTCTGGCCTAGTTTTCCTGATACAAAGTCTGTTCTGGCCCAGCTTTGATTTACCTAATTTTCTGTCTTCTCCTCTGAGAAAGTATATTCTTTTAATATTCTTTTAGACTAGTACCTATATAGCCAAATAAAATAGTGTTTAAGTAGTTTTGGCTTTACAGTCAGACTTCCTGGGTTCAAATCCTGGCTTTTGAGAACCTTGGGCAAGTTACTTAATCTCGTTAAATCTCATTTTATAGTACCTATCTATAATATTGTGAAAATTAAGTGAGATAACCATAGCAAATGTTCCATAAATATTAGGTATCATTATCATTATTTTCATTTTCTGTAGGAAACACTAGAGCTATCACTTACCTTCTATCAGGAACATTTAGCAGTTAGGTCTATCGTCAGCTTTCGTAGAGGGGGTTGCTATGGTCTGAATGTTTGTACCCTCCAAAGCTCATGTGGAAGCTTGATCTCCAATATGGTAGTGTTGAGAGGAGGAGCCTTTGGGAGGTGATTGGATCATGTGGACTATGCTCTCAAGAAAGGATTAATCTATTCATAGGTTAATAGGTTAATGGATGAGTGGCACTGGTAGCTTTATAATGAGAGCAATGAACACGTTAACATGCACTCGTGCCCCCTTTTACTGCCTCGGGACTCTTCAGAGAGTCCCCAAGAAGACCCTCACCAGATGTGCTCCTCAGTTTTGGACTTCCCAGCCTTCAAAACTGTAAGAAATAAACTCCATTTCCTTATAAATTACCCAGTTTCAGGTATTCTGTTATAAGCAACAGAAAACAGACTAATACGGTAGTATTGTATTTGTTAAGAGCACAATGCTAGAACCAGATTGTTTGGATATGAATCCTGACTTTGTCACTGACTAGTTTGAGACCTTGACCAAGTTAGTTAATACATGACCCCAGTTTCTTCATTTATAAGATGAGATTAGTAATAATCTCATAGAGTTGCTATGAGAATTGTGAGTTAATTTTGCATAAATAGTACAATAGTAAGTAGCATATAATAAGCATTCAGTAAATTTTTTGCTATTATAAAAACCATTAACTCATCCATTTTGGTACAGAAAGAGAGGGCTTTAGGTACTAGAATTCCTTTTATATATGAGGCATTTGAAGTCCAATGAAATCTCACAGCTAGATACTAGAATTTTATCCTATAATATATGTCTTAACTCCTAATTTAATGTTCTGTTTTACCATGCTTCCCCCACTGAATATCTCTAAAGAGATGTATTAATAATATTAATTGGTGAAACAATCACTATCACTCACATAGGTACATTTAAGGAGCTCTTCTTTGCAGTTACTGTGAATATTGGATATAAGTAACATTTAAATAATTTTATTTCTGCTCTTTGTGGCCTTAGGGGAATCCATCGAACATTACACATAACTTGTATGGCAGGAATATACATACATACTAATCCTTTTAAGGATTTTATAATATTTTCCTTTTTTGCAGATTTGAAGTAATGCTATCCACTGGTTGAAAGATAATACTATGATCTGTGATCTACCATTATTTGTAGGGCTTGCTCTTTGAATTTTGTTTTTCCACTAAAATTGATGGATTTATAGAATGGATATCTGGGATTAAAGGTATAGTCTACAGCCTTGGCTAGCTGTAAGATCGGGGGGGGGTGGTCCTATTTCTTTTAAGGGAATTTAACTTTTTGAATGGTATATTTTTTAAAACATTTTAAACTAAATTAGGACATATATCACAAATGATTGAGGTATTTCTTGATAACCCAAGATCTTCATTTTTATTACTGTGTATATTAATGGTTGCTAAAAATTCTTATAGAAGTTTATAAGGCTATTTGCTCACACATCAATTGATTGTACTTTTAAACAATTTTACTGGAGTATAGTTTGCATATCATAACATTCACCCTTTTTAGGTGTACAATTCAATGATTATTAGTAAATTTATAGAGTTGTGCAACCATCACCATATTCCACTGTTAGAATATTTCATCACTCCCTGCTTCCACCCCTAGCCCTAGGCAGCCACTGATCTGCTCTATAAATTTCTGTTTTCTGGACATTTCATATAAGTGGAATCATACGATATGTAGTCTTTTGCATCTGCCTTCTTTCACTTAGCATGTTTTTCACGTTCATCCATATTATAGCACACATTAGTATTTCATTCTATTTATTGTCACATAGTATTCCATTATATGGATATACCACATTTTGTTGCTCCATTTACCAGTTGTTGGACATTTGAATCGTTTTCAGTTGGGGCTATTAGGGATAACGTGATGAACATTTGCGTAAAAATCTTTGGACATAAGTTTTTATTCCTCTTGAGTGAATTACTATGAATGGAGTTGCTGGGTTGTATGGTAAGCTTATCTTCAACATCTTAAGGACTAGCTAAACTGTTTTCCAGATACTACTAGATTTTTAATGATGTATGCTTTTAGACTTTTTTTTCTCTTCCCTCAACTGTTACTTGCTGTTGTCACTATCCCCTGAATTTGCTGCTGCAGGCAAGGCAACTTGATAAACCAAACATAAGAACTGCATTAAACAAGGGCTGGCCCATCCGTGGCTCACTTGGGAGAGTGTGGTGCTGATAACACCAAGGCCACAGGTTTGGATCCCTATATAGGGATGGCCAGTTAGCTCACTTGGGAGAATGTGGTGCTGACAAAACCAAATCAAGGGTTAAGATCCCCTTACCAGTCATTTTTAAAAAAAAAAAAAAAAAAAAAAAAACAGAAGTGGATGTCTACTACATCAGATATTTGGCCCAAATTAGTGAATTGTTTCTGTAATAATTTTCATTGTTTTTTGCCTGATTTGCAAAGAAATTGAGAAACTGAGTTGCCCAGCACCCCAAATATCAATAAATGTTAAAACTGCAGATGATAGATTATATCATTCTTTCTGCATCTGTTATTCTGGCATTTACAGATCAGCATTTATTTTAGCTATTTGTGAGTTACGTGTATTAGTTTGTAGTTAGGGTAAAGCATTTATTTGAGTTGCCCTGCTGGTGTGTGAGAGCAACTTCCTTATCCCAGAAGCTACATTTTAGTGCTACTGTATTCTTTTCTTGTTTTCACATAGGAAGTAATTCCTCTTAACAGATCTGGAAGCATCTCAAACAATTTTCAATTATACTTTGTCATATTTTGAGTGTCTGTATGCCTCAAGTCTTATTTTTTGCTAATGTTAATGACCTAGTCTGCTTTATTCCTAGCGCTAATCCTTCCATTCACTTGCTTTTTAAAAAAATATTACTTCGCTGATTCATTCTGGTTGTTTTCATCCTAAATATCTAGTTCATGATAAGCCAGTATCTTTATATTTTTGTGATTTGTTTTCATTTTTAATTGAAAGAGTTATATTGTTTTGGGGTTAAGAATATATATATATACAGTGCTTGTCACATAGTAGGCACTCAACAAATGATTACTATTGCCCCTTTTGTAAATCGTTTTTTTAAAACTTCATTTCATTCTACATTCATTTTTTATAATGAAAGTACTTGAAGGTAAATTCTGTTTTTAAGGGTGTATGCTTTTTTTCCTGTTAGTAATAACCTTGTTTGATACATTTGTTTAAAGTGTTCATTGAGTACCTTTCTGCCATTTGTAATTTTAGCTCAGCTCTTATATGCCGGATGGAGGACGGTGGTGACACAAATCAGAATCTCTGAAAATATAATTTGGCTTAAGAATGAAATAACAGGATGATTCTGTTTTTTAACAACAGCTTTGCTATTCTAATTACGCTTTGTTTAGACAAAATAAGTTTAGTGTAAATATAATTTATATTATTTGAAAACACACCAAATGATATGAATGGCAGTATGTTAGAGCCCAAGGGAAAACTACAGTGAAGTTAAATAAGAAACACAATTTAATACACTAAGCTAGGTCCTTAATGTATTAGTTGATTTTATGTCTTAAATGTTATTATTATTTGGACATATGAAAGAATATATTGGATATATGGAAAGAACATTTGGATATATGGACAAAAATACTTTAAAAGATGAAGGACTGCCACATCATGCTCTATGTCTTAGCCTTCAAAACTGTGAAGGTGGTCCTGTGTATCTTCTGGAAGGGCCAATTATAATCTTAATGTTTTATAAAATCAAAATTTTTTTCCCACTAGGATTTAAAATAGCTATTAAGTTTGAGTCTGACCTCTGTGAAAAATAAGTGTATGTCTTTCCAAGATTTGTAAAACTTGGCCCTGTCTCACATACTTTCTGGGCACAATTTGTCTTTTGGGTTTCGTTTTCCATGGGTATCCAAAATAAATAGGAACTTGTTATTGAAATAGGAAAAAAATAGCATTACTGTAAAGCTGATTGCAGATAGCACTGGAATCTTACCATCTGACTGGAAATATTTTTCTAGTTTGTGAACCTTTTTAAGATTCCTAAGAACTGTTTTTCTTTCCAGCTTTCAGATATCAAATTCATTCTGAGGTCAGTATGGTTGTTTCTAGAGAATAAAGAAATTAATAGCTTTGATTTTGTAATTCTCCTTCATACCTATACCTGAAAGGAGGTACTCAGTGAATATTTTAAGTGCCACACAACTACTACTTTGTAATATATATATTTTTATTAGATTAAAAACAATCTTCTAAGAAATCACAATTGCTGCTTCTCAACCCAGTCCCCACTGTTTGCTCTTTTTAACTATGTGGTATACAAGAGGATTTCAAAAAGTTAGTGGAAAAGTGGAATTAAAAGATAAAAATAAAAATATAAACTTTATTTCCCAACATAAGCCCCGTTAAGTTCAAGACACTTTTCTAAGTGATGATACCAACCACTTAGTCCATCCCTAAAAAACTGAGGGTCCTGGGAATTTAATCATGTCAACATAGTCCTTTTTACATTATTAACTGAAGAAAAATGGGTGTTCTTTAAAGACTTTTTTTAAGATTAGAAAACGAAAAGAAGTCAGAAGGAGCCAAATCAGGACTGGAAGATGGATGCCTAATGATGTCCCATTGAAAAACTCTCACAAAATTGCCCTTGTTTGATGAGACGAATGAGTGGGAGCATTGCCTTCTCATTTAAGCTGTCATACTTTCAGCAAGTGTCCTTTTCATGGTCTGATTAATGCCATATTAATAGCCTTTGTTTTTCTCATTTGGTTGGTTGGTCTTTGTGTATCACACAAGGGAAAAAGAAAATCTCTGTATTTACATTTGTTTACATCCGAAATGACAGTTTATAAACTGTCTTTATCTCCTATGCTAGATATGTTTTGTGATTTTCTACATCTTTTATAAACATAGAAGTTTATATTTAGAAAGATGAAATCAAGTTTGTCATAGGACTCTCTTGCTTTATTTCTTTACATTGAATGGAAAAAAAGCACACAAAAAAATCTGTCACTTCATAGTAAAAAACAAAATTCTAGTCAAATTATAATCTTATTTGAGAACTTTATCTCAAATATAGTTATTAAAGCTTTTTATTTGGTTTATTAAATTGTAATTTCTAAAACTTAGAAGGGATTTACAACATGAAATGCAAATAACATACATTCAGGTTTTTATTATGTGAAGAATATTTTTTTATTTTTGTTTTTTAAAATTTAGGCATGAGTGTGAATATCAAATTTTTTGCACTTACTAAGTTAGTTCATTTTCTGTTCTTTTTTTTATTCAGCCTATTAATGCAATATATTATATTAACAGATTTCACATTATTGAACCTTGTATATGTTCCTAAAATAAACTCTGGTTGGTTTGGTGAATATTTTTTTAAATCATCTGTTCACTAATTTTATACAGGCCCTTTCACTATAAATAAGATTCTGAAAATAACCAGAGCCTATACCCTGTTTTATTATTTCATTTTGCATAAAGTCCCTTTTATTTCTAAGATTGAGTGACTAATAAGTTTTGAAAATGTGGGGGAAAAAAGTTTTTTAGCTGTCTAGTGCTTTATTATACTGATATTACTCTCTACTATTTATCATTCTAATTCTCTCTAACAGATATTCCCTTCGGAGAGGTAGCTCCTTCACATTTTTAACACCTGGCCCCCACTGGGACTTCACTTTGGTGAGTAGATACCTGGTCTTTTATTTAAAAGCATTGCATAGAATTTAATTCCTAGTTTGTCTTTCAGTCTGGTTGTCTACAGCTCAGTTATCTGAACTTCTGAATATCTTAAGGAACAGAATTTCTGTAGCCATCTTTGGCAATCTCATTTAGTCCTTTTCTTTTTTGCTAATAAGTTGAAAGAAATTATTTCAAGTAAATATGAAGCACACTAATATTTTGTAAAGTACTCATATCTATTAATTTTTAACTCTATGCAATCCTTTCTCTTGTTCCTACCAATGTTAAATTTAAGAGTATATATTACAAAACATGATGTTATTTTTATGTACATTCTCTAACAGCTTTTTTCTTTGTTGAAAAATATAAAATGTTTGTTTGTAAGTAATATATACATAATGAATGAGTTATTTTCTGCTATTAATTGTCTCAGAATAGAGGGATTGCTTCATTATTTTTAGAGCAAGACTTTACAGAGGCATTTAATTTTGTGTGAAGTAACAACAAAAATTGACTCTTTTTGTACTTAAAATTCATTACCTCGTAATACATATAAAAGTAAAGTATGGACAAATAGATTATAATTCTTATGCATTTCTTATTTGGGGAAATACCAAAAATGATTATGTTTCTAGTTTGCCAAACATTACTTGCATGTATGTTTTGATGATATTCCGATGGATTCAGTAATACATATTTAATTTGTATTCTGTTCTTTTATATTTAATATATATTTTTTAATGGGTATTGTGTTCGAGATGTCTGTATTGTTACACCAATTACATATATTATTTGGCCAATAAAGCATTCATAGCAAGAGTCTTATGACTTTAATGCAATTCTGCATTTTCCTTTGACATGTTTCCCATCTTGGTCTCTTTCCCTCACAAGCCTATGAGCCTAAACTTAAACAGTATGTTATAGTTTTGCTCTGCTGCCTTGAGCATTTCCTTATTGTATGCCTTCATTCCCTAATGGGATGGTATTCTGCTCCATATTCTCTTTTTTCTTGTAGTGATTTTATATAGGATTTGACTTTGAGAATTTTCTGCTCATTTTACACTGCATTTAGTTTGTCTTAACTTTTTTACAAAAAGACTTGGTTCAGATAGCTTTTATAACTTCACAGAGCTCCCTCTTGTGTTGTTTCTGTAGTAACTTGCTATCTGAGACCTCCTGGCCCCATTGTTTTCCCCACTTCTATCTGGATTTTGCTTTTATTTTTCTCTTTTCTCCAATGTCCCTATCCTGCTCCATTCCACTTCCAGCAATTTCTCCTCAGTGTGGGGCCAGGAACTGGAAGGGAGCCCTGGCTGGTCAGTTTTAAAAGTTCACAAGAGCTGGGCTGTGTCACAAATAATCTGAAAAGTTACTTTGAGATGCGGGAGAATGAAGTATTACTCAAGGGTGCTTATTAAATATTGATTAAAAACCAGAGGTGATAGAAAAGTACACAATTTTGTCACTACTAGGACTAGCAGGGCTGAGTGAAGGTGATGAATGATTACTGGAAAGCCAAGGACATGGATGTTCCTCTTCCAGTAGATAAATCCTGCTTTAGGCAAAAACCTTAATTACTTTGGGCCATGAGAAAAGGATTTTTTTTTCTAGTGAAGACCCTCCCCAACATTGAATAAATAATATGTTTCTTTAAAAAAAAAAAAGTTACCGTTATATATAAAACATAAATATATTTACTTTTTCTGTAAGAAGTACAGGCAGCCCTTGACTTACGTGAAAGCTCTGTTCTGAAAAACATTATATAAGTAAGTTTTCTAATAGGGTAGAATCACCGTCACAGCAAGAGATGACTTAGTCTTGGGAGGTAGAGGTGCTATTTAGACAGTATATGTGCCGGAGAAAATTTATGAGCATCACTCATCAAAAGAATTTTGGGGGGAATACAGCCAAAGGCTTAACTTTTTAAAAGTGATTCTTCTAGTTGTTATCTTTGTTTGATGGGATAATATGCATTCCTTCAGTATGAGAATGAAATATTTTTTCTCATTACAGAAAAGAAAACGAAGAGAGAAAGATGATGATGTTGTAAGCCTTAGCAGCCTTGATCTGAAGGTAGGCCTTGCTGCCATGTTGAAGAAAAGCACTTTAAAATATGCAGATAGCATTTTATTTCTGTGGTATAAGAATAATGAATACTGGTTTTGCAGGGGGAAGGTAGGTGCATTTTTAAAGTGCAAAATTGAATAATTTTGGCTCATAGATACCCTCTTTTTGCCGTTCTACTTTGATAAAAATGAGGGAGAAATCACTCTCAAAACAATGTTAGACTATTGCTAGTGATCACAAACACAAATGCGTAATAAGACAGACCCATAGTATATACAAAGAAAGGAGGCAGCAGAGGGATTATGGGGAAAAGGAGAGCACCGGACCCCTCCTGAGAGAGGCAGCTACTGCTGTGTTCTAGCCCATTGGTGCATATAGGATTGCCAGAATCTGAATTTGTATATGAAATCTTCTGAATTTTAAATGTTGAATCAAATTATTCTAAAATATAAACCATGCAAGCCAAACAACTCTTCTGCAAGTCAGATGTGGCCCATGACTTCAAATGTACAACCTTAAATGTACACTTGAAAATGTACAGTAAATGTACACTTAAAAATACTTATATCCTTTTATGTAAAATTGCACTTAAGTTGAAAAATTTGGAATTACTTACCCCATTTTTGTCAATTGGCAAATTTTGCTGAAGCATCTTGGTTTTAAGGAGTCTTTTTAGAAGATTGTTATGAAAAAGTTCTGTTTTTTTTTTTTAAATGTTCGACATTATGTTTAGCAGCAGCAGCAGCTGCTGCTTCTTTTTAAAGACAAGTTCAGCAAATCAGGTTTTTTTCTTATTTTTGGTACATAATGTCTTCATAGAAGTATTATGTGTTTTAAGTGTTAGGCTTTTTGCAAAACAGTTTTAGTTGCATTTAAAATATCTGGTAGTCAGGGCCAGCCCGTGGCTCACTTGGGAGAGTGTGGTGCTGAAAACAACAAGTCAAGGGTTAAGATCCCCTACTGGTCATCTTTTTAAATAAATAAATAAATAATAAAATATCTGGTATTCAAAAAAAAAGTATGAAATGTTAACCGTGAGTACTTTTACGTATGCCTCAAATCAAATGATATACAGAAATAAGACAGTATTTTTAGTGTGCCGCAGTAAAATACTTGGTTAAGCCTATTTAAAGAAAATCCTCCTTTTCTTCAATCCAGCTTTAGCAATTCTCGGGATATGATCAGATCAATCTCGTTTTGTCTTTCCACTCACCTTACCCCTCTTATGATTTTGAAGCAAATCCTGGACATCAAATCATTTCATCTGTAAATATTTCATTATCTATTAGTTTTCATCATCTTAAAGATAAGAACTATTTTTTTAAACACAATTAAATACCATTTTTCACAAAACAATACAAAAAGCAAAACAATAACTTCTTTTTTTTTTTTTTTTTTTTTTTTTTTTTTTTTTTT
>NW_007729785.1:161010-194070 GCF_000696425.1 Galeopterus variegatus | reverse complement strand
GCAACGGGCTCGCAGCCCTCGGGGTTGCCCCCGCGCCTCGCTCAGCCAGTGAGCGGGAACCGGTCTATATGTGGGATCCGAACCCTCGGCGGGAGCGCTGCCGCGCTTCCCAAGCGGCGCACTAACGCAGTGCGCCACCGGGCCAGCCCAAAAACAATAACTTCTTAATATCATCACATTCAGTCAGTGTTCACACATTTTCTTGATTGTCGTATGTTTTTTGTTTTGTTTTTGTTCATTTTGATCTGTTTGAGTTGGATTCCAAATAAGATCCATGCATCATGATTAATTATATCTCTTAAGTATTTTTTAATCTGTAGTTTCCCCCTCTAGGTATTTGTTTTCTTGCAATTTTTTTTTATTGAAGAAATGTCATTTTTCCTGTAGAGCTTTTCACAGCCCACATGGATTCATGATTGCATCTGTATGGTATCACTTATTATGTTACTCTGTTCCTTATATTTCTGCTAAATTGGTGATTGGTTCTAGAAACCTGATCAAACTTGTTTGTTTGGAGGTATATACTTCCCTCAGAAGGCATATAATGTCTTCTTGTGATGTTCTCAAAATGATGATCATCACCTAGATTCATTTTTTTATTGGAGGTTGCAAAATGATGATAATATGCCTTTGTCAGTCCTCTTTATTAACTGAAATACTTCTGTAAAGAAAAAAATTCCCCTCATCAACCATGAGGTTACTCCAAGGTACTGATTTATGATAAAGGCAGGGCAAGTGCTTGATTTTCTTTTATCAGTTTTCAAAAATAGAGTTTTATTCATTAGCATTCTCTAGAAGTAACTAATGATTGTTTTTTATTTTTCATATTGTTAATGAACTCATGGATAAACGCATTTGTTTTGCTTTGATCCATTTCAGTTATTATTATTACTACTGCTTAACTAAGTCATCCTCAGTTATTGGTTACTGCTTCCAGATGGTTACTGCTTCCAGATGGTTCCTGTGTCCTTTGGACATGACCTCTACCTTGTGTCTAGAGGCTTACTAGCTTCCTTGCCTTCCAGGATAAGTTATTCCAGGCCCACTTATGCTGTATTTTTCTGCTCTGTACCTGGAATCAGTAATTTCTACTGATCAGCACAGGAGTTTTGACCTGCTCCATTTCCAACCTGAACCAGTTCACCCCTCCTTAGGCAACCTGGTGTTCCCTGGGAGGTCATCATATTGATGCAAACTTAGTACAGACACCCAGATGCATCACGCAGTACAGCCCAGAACTCCTGGGCTCAAGCAATCCTCCAGCCTTAGCCTCCAGAGTAGATGGGACTATAGACCTGCACCTCCACACCCAGCTGGAATCAGTAATTTCTAAAGGTTTCTTTTGGAAATGTTATAGGCTACAATCTGGGCATTAGGAACACTCCTTTCTACTGACTTTTTTTCTTTTTTTAATTCAGAACATTTTAATATTTACTTGTACATATTTGCTGGGTACAGTATGTTATTTCAATACGTGCATATACTGCACAGTGATTCACTTAGGGTAGATAGCATAGCTTTGTACCCATTAGTCCATGACTTTTCCTCCACCCTCCCACCCTCTTGCCCCACTTCTGGTAGAATAATGATTCTACACTCCACTTCTATGAAAACCACTTTTTTTTTAGATTCCACATATGAGTGACCTAATGTGGTATTAGTCTTTTTGTGCCTTACTTACTTTGCTTAACATGATAGTTTCCAATTCCATCCATGTTGCTGCAAATGATAAGATATCATTTTTTTTTAATGGCTGAGTAGTATTCTATTGTTTATATATACCACAGCTGTTGTTTTTTTCATCCATTCATCCATTATGGATATTCAGATTGATTCCATCTCTTGGCTGTTGTGAATAGTGCTGCAGTGGACATGAGAGTGCAGGTGTCTTTTTGATGTATTGATTTCATTTCCTTTGGGTATTATATGCAGTAGTGGGATAGCTGGTTTATAAGGTAGATCTATTTTTAGTTCTCTCAGGAACCTCCATACTGTTTTCCACAGTGGCTAAACCAATTTACATTCCCACCAGCAATGTAGGATAGTTCCCTTTTCTCTGCATCCTCACCAGCATTTGTTATTTTTCGTCTCATTGATAATAGCCATTGTTACTGGAGTGAGATGATAGCTCAATGTGATTTTAATTTGCATTTCCCTGATGATTAGTGATGTTGAGCATTTTTTCATGTGCCTATTGGCCATTTGTATGTCTTCTTTTGAAAATGTCTGTTCAGGTTCTTTGCTCATTTTTTAATAGGGTCATTTGGTTTTTTGCTGTTGAGTTGTTTAAGTTCTTTATATATTCTGGATATTAGCCACTTGTCTGATGTGTGGTTTACAGAACACTTTCTCCCATTCTATAGGTTGTCTCTTCACTTTGTTGACAATGTCCCTTGCTCTGCAGAAGCTTTTTAGTTTGTTGTATTCCCATTTATGTATTTTTGCTTTAGTTGCCTGTGCCATTGTGTGTCACTCAGAAGAGTGCTCCCCATTCCCATTTTGTGTAGTGTTTCCCCTGTATTTTCTGCTAGCAGTTTCATAGTTTCATGTCTTAAATTTGGGTCTTTGATCTATTTTGAGTTGACTTTTGTATATGGTGAGAGATAGGAGTCTAGTTTCAATCTTCTGCATGTAGATATCCAGTTTTCCCAGCACCATTTGTTAAAGAGACTGTCCTTTCCCCATTGTATATTTTTGACACCTTTGTCAAAAATCAGTTTGGCTGTACATGTGTGAGTTTATTTGGGGGTTCTCATTCCATTGGCCAATTTGTTTTTATGCCAGCATCATGCTGTTTTTGTTACTGTAGCTTTAGAGTATATTTTGAAGTCAGGGAATGTGATGCCTCCAACTTTGTTCTTTTTGTTCAAGATTGCTTTAGCTATACCGGGTCTTTTGTGGTTCCATACAAATTTTTAAGATCATTTTTTCTATTTCTGTAAAAAATGTCATTGGTATTTTGATAGAGATTGTGTTGAATGTATAGATTGCTCTGGGTAATACAGTCATTTTGATGATGTTAATTCTTCCAACCTATGAATATGGGATAGCTTTCCATTTATTTGTGAACTCTTCAATTTTTTTCACCAGTGTTTTCTAGTTTTCATTGTAGAGGCCTTTCACCTCCTTGGTTAAAATTTCTTTTCTTTTTTTTTTTTTGGTAGCTATTGTGAATGGGAGTACCTTCTTGATTTCTTCTTTAGCTATTGAATTATTGGCATTTAGGAAGGCTAAGTTTTATGTATTGTTTTTGTATACTGCCACTATACTGAGTTCATTTATTAGTTCCAGTAATTTTTTGGTGGAGTCTTTGGGATTTTCTATGTATAGAATTATGTCATCTGCAAGTAGGGATAGTTTGACTTCTTCGTTTCCAATTTAGATGCCCTCTATTGCTTTCTCTTGCCTTATTGCACTAGCTAATATTTCCAACACTGTGTTAAATAGGAGTGGTCAGATGGGTATCCCTCTCTTGCTCCTGTTCTTAAGGAAAAGTTTTCAGCTTTTCCCCATTCTGGATGATATTGGTAGTGTTTTCGTCATATATGGCTTTTATCGTATTGAGATATTTTCCTTCTATACCTAATTGGTAAAGAGTATCATGAAGGGACGTTGAATTTTGTCAAATACTTTTTCTTGTCTATTGAGATGATCATGTGATTTTTGTCCTTGATTTTGTTGATGTGGCATATCACATTTATTGATTTATTATTATTAGTTAATCTCTTACTGTTCCTAATTTATAAATTAAACTTTATCATAGGTATGTATATATAGGAGAAAACAGAGTGTATATAGGGTTTGATATTATCTGTGGTTTCATCCACTAGAGGTCTTGGAACGTATTTCTCACAGATAAAGGGAGACTACTGTCTGACAAAATCACTACACCTGCTAGATTACAATAAACTATGCAGAAGTGTTAGAAAGAAGAATGAGAGTAATAGAAGATTTTCTGGAGGTCTTGAGTTGGAGTTGGGTTTTTATGAAAGTGAACATGAATTGGGGAAATTGAAATAGTTATCAATCCAGATAGAGAAGGGACATCTCCCTCCTCTAGCTCCATAATAGATTTCCCTCACTCTTGGCCAGCACTTCAGTGGAGTCTAAGTTGCTTGCCCACCTCTGTCTTGAGGGGACTCAGCCCTTAGTTTATTGACCTTTGTTGAGCTGTGGTGGCTACAATTGCCCCTTTTCAGTAGAGCCAGGTTGCAGCCAATGGGAAACACAACTACTACTCTCTGGGAATGATGATGAGAGGGACCAGTTCTACTTCTACCCCTTAATTTCTGGAACAGAGTGTTACAGCTGTTGGGGGCAGAGTACCATATATAGGCTGTTTCACATGTATCACATACTGAAGGACAGTGTTCCAACCCCTCATAATTTCATCCCTGAGCTGAGCCTTTAATAAACCAGTTCTATCATTCTGTTAAACTTCCTGCTTCTGGATAAAGGGATGTGTGGAGGAGCCAGCAGATCATGTGATTGTCTTCCCATTATAACTCCTTTGCTATAAAATAGGTCCCCAAGTCTGAGGTGATGTTATATGAGGTTTCATGCTGCTGAGTCAGGCATTCTATAAGCCCTCAGATGATGGTGCTCACAGAGGTCCTGACAAGAGAGAAGGAGGTTCAACATCCAGTAGCAAAGTTAGTTCCCACAAGGATGAATTGCTGCACACTCCAGAAGCAGGAGTCTGATGTAATCAACTAGCCACCAGGTGGCTAGCTGTGCTGCTCGGGATGGTGCTCTATGTCCTGGTTTCAGCATCACTTCACAGCTGTTGGCAGGGTGGGCATTCATCAGTGGCAGTGACTAGACCAGCCTTGGTAGAAGAGAGCTTCTGCTGATAAAGCACACTAAACCTTTATACCTGCCATCTTGGCTGCTCTCTTTGTGGGCCTCTTGCACAAGCACTGGGATCCATAGGGTAAATCATTCTGTTACCTAGTACTCATAGGCAGGAGCACCTTTGTACTCTTTGATAAACATTAACATGAGAGACAAAGGACCCTCCCACCTTTGTACTCTTTGATAAGCATTAACATGAGAGACAAAGGTCCCTCCCACCTTATGCCCATTCCCCTAGGTCTATCCAGATGCCTCTTCTCCAAAATTTCTTGTTTCTACCTTTCCAATCTTGTTTCCTTCCATGACCTTGACCAATTAGCCAAGCCATTCACCACTGCTCAGGAGTCTGTATATATCTGTACGTCATGCCATTTCTTCGTCCACACAGAGTGCACCTAAATCATTGCTTCTTTGCTCCCTCCATCTGTCCTATCTCATCCTGATCCATACCTGTAGACCTCATCACCATTTTACCAGAGTGATCCCGTTCCACACTCCCATCCTGTGTGTCTAATCTCAAGGGCCAATCTCAGGTTCAATGCCTTAGCATAGGCACCTTCCAGAAATCAGAGCTTGAAACAAGGGCTCAATGACAGGTGGTCTGTTTTGAGGTGCGATCCCAGGGAACAGGCCAGGGAAGTGAAACAAGAGGCTCATGCAGTATCTGTAATCAAGCTAGTTATTACTGTGGGCAACTGGGGTCGATCTTGTTGGGACCCTCTGGACAGCCATGTAAAATATACCACAGAAATGTCTTCTCAAGACAAAAAAAAGGGGGACTGAAAAAGGGAGCTTTTATCCACCGGCTCCTGTGCTTCATTAGTCAACACTGGCCTTTGGAGCGTCCATCCTTCACACTCCCAGGCTACACCTGTGCAAATGCCATGCAGCAGCATGCAAGAAGCCCAGGGGGGAGGCAAGAGATGCACAGCACAGCTGAAGCAAGGTGCTGTGAGGTCAGCCCTGTGGGAAGCTGCAACAACTGAAGTCAAAGTGGGCTAAGAAAATAGGAGGTTGGGCACAAGATGGTGTCGTTTTGTCTTCAGTTTGGGGCCTTAGCTGAAGTTCAGGGGGAAATGGGAGGAATACCCACTCATCATCCTGTTACATAAGCTTACATTATACTGGAAATTATTTGTCATCCTGTGTACTTGAGATAAAAGTCACCACCGATACTACCAGTGCTCCCATTTTATTTGCTGTTTATGTTGTCAATGCAAAAAGAGCCATCACTTGGATAATGCCAAATTTCTTAGTCTGTCAGACTATTTTGTTTGTCTTCAGTATTTAATTGATCCTAATTGATGATCTTTTCCCAAACCAAATACTTAATAAAGATTGGAGACACTCATTTTTAATACAAATGATTTTTTAAAACTCAAATTCACATATAACTTCATTACTCATTTCTTTCATACCATCTAATCCAAACATAACTGCCCTTTTTTGTTTTTAACTTATTACTAGATATTTTGGAAATCTGATTTCTCAAAAGTTCCCTTTTTCAATCAGTGCTTCCTTTTTTAGTAAGATTTCAAATTCTATTTTTATTTTTAGTGAGATACATAGTAGATACTTTAGTTTTGAACTCTAGGGTTCTAAAATAGAACATGGTTTTCTTATATTTAGAAAAAGTCCTTAAAATATTTCTTGTGAACTGTGGAATCTTTTTCATACACTTGTATGATTTTTAAGTATATGTTTAATTTAGTAATGTAAAACATGAAGGCTATACAAGGACTTAAGGTACAAATTTTACTGACATCCATATTTTTCTACAGATTAAAGGTTGTTTACATAGTCAGCGGTATAATGTCCTTAACAAATATAATTACTAAGTCGGAAAACCAGGTTGACAATTGCATTTCGCAATATTCCCATGTAGAGGGCAGCAGAGAACTTAGATTTTGCTTTCTCTTTGACCATAATATGACTTTCCTAGCCTAATTTCTAACTGCTTGTTATTGTTCCAGATAAAAGTAAATAAAAACAATACCTAGACCCCCCCAAAAAAAAAAAAATTAATGGTAATTTTAAAGCTCTAACGTATTTCTAAATTCCAAACAGTTTTTTCACATTAAACGGGGGGGGGGGAGTGGCCTAACAGTTCTTTTTCTACAGAGAAAAGAAACAATGTTATCTTTCTTTCTCTTTACCTTATTCATATTTTAGGAAGAAAAGCATTCAAGGCTGTAAACAAGCAGAAGAACAGAGGCTGTAACTAAACCTGGTCTTTGGAAACCAGTAATTTTATCAAGAACTTGATGTCTTTTACAAAGTTGTATTATTTTTAGACTCAGTTGTTTTTAAGTTTATAAATTCTAAATTTTCTACACAAAGAAAAGATATTTAACCAATCTGTGCCTCAATTATGCCTTTGTAGAAAGTCAAATAGTTATTATTGATAATAGGATAATTAAAGTACTGCTATCAATTGAAATAGGATCTCTTCTAAACCTGATTAAGCAACTGGAACTATTTTATTATCTTTTTTCATCACCCTCTACCTTGTTATAAAAAGGCTATAAGGCAAACTAAACTCTCATTGTTTTTTATGGTTTCCTTCTCTATGTAATGTCAGCAGTTATTTAGTGAATATTAGCCTGGGTCCTAGGAGACTTAGGTTTTAAGCCTACCTCTGATATTAACTCACTGAATTTCAGCTAACTCTTACTGAGCACTCAGTGTGTACCAGAACATTTGCTACAGGTTTTACATTTATTGTCTTGTCTGGAAGGTATGTTGTAATAGAAGTTGAGCAGACCAGCTTCAAATCTCTGTTCAGCCACTGATTAACCAGGTACCTTTGCACAAGTTTCTTAAACTTTCTGAGTCCCAGTTTCTTTCATCTTTAAAATAGAGATATTAGATGATTAAATAAGGTAACATTCATAAAACTCTAGCATAGAGTAGGGACTTAAATTTCCCTTCTATTTTTTACCATTGTCCTTCAGTTTCCTCCTGAGAAAACCAAGCAAGGATGGATTAATAATCTCAGCCCTTTGGTTTTATGGAGCATTGTTAAAAGACTCAAGATCCTGTCAGAGTGCTAACTGAACATTGACACGTTCACTTTTTTTAGATGCAATCTACAGTTGTCTAACTAATATTTAGGCCACAAACCTGCACATCCAAAATCAAACTAAGATTTTAGTTTTGGTGAGCTGGGATTTTTGTGACTGACTGTCACCCGTAGACATGTAGGCTTTCTGTTTTTACATATGAAGACTTCTTCCTCTACCTCTTACATTCCCGCTCAAGGAGGGAAATGAGAGATATCCCTTCCCCTCATTATCTTGGCCTCACTTCTATGAGAACTGAGTGGAAAAACATAGTTTTGAGAAAGACATTGGGTATGAGACCTGTGAGAATTCCCTAGCAGCTTCTTTTCTGATGAAGCTAACTGAACCAGACTACTGGGTTCTAGCGTAGGCTGTTTTTATTAACTCAGAATTTAGGCAGATGAATGTTCTTACCTGTAAAGTTAGGGAACTGGAGTCCAGTTCTCTCAGGTGCTTCCACTTCATTGCTATGTAGAACTATCTTCTACAGTCATCCACTCTTAAAGCCAACCACATCCCACATATTACCGAGGTGGGACTGGATAATAGAGAATAGGTGATGAAATAGAACCAATCTCCATTACTTTAGAAAATAAAAAACTCAAAGCAGAAAGATGAATTGTCATCATCTTCTGTACAAAACACATTGGTAGCTATAGAATGGCAGCAATGTTCCTTCCTGCAAGAAGTAGCACTGTCCTGCAAATTTATTTTTTATAGATATCTGTCATTGTAAATAGTCTGTGCCCACTATTTATTCTTCTCTACTGACTCTTCAACCCCTATAATTTACCTCTGTATTTATTTCACTGAACTAACACAGTTGAGATCTCACTACAATTGTAATTACTACATCCACAGATCTTTTCTTACCCTGCTTAACCTCGCTTCTATAATTAACACTCTTTCTTCCCCTGGCTTCTTGCTTTGTTTCTTTCCTTCTGACTGTTCCTTCTGCAAAATTTTCTTTCCCTTGGCATTCCTCCAAAATTAAATCTTTGGACCCATGTTCTTTCATCGGATTTTCTTTCCTAGGCATCTCATTCAGTTCCAAAGCTTCCATTCTCATCTCAGTGTATCTGACTATCTGACTCTAATTTAAATATAACCCCAGCTTCTTTTCCAAGTCGTTGTCCAACATTTCCAATTACTAGCTGAATATTTTCATGTGCATGTTCTTCCACTGCCTCAGACTTGGTATATCTGAAATGAAACCTTGAACTGTCTTTCAAAACTTGTTTCTCCTTGTTTATTTATTTGCCTTAATAGTTACCCCTCCTACTTTTAAAATCATAGGCGTCTTTGACTTTTTGCATATGTCCTTGTCATCTCCAACTGCTCTACCTTAGGCAAACTTCTTGATACCTGATTGTGATTTTTGCACTATGTTACCAGTCATCTGTCAACCACCTGAAACACCAGCTGCATAAATCTTATCACAATATAGCTCTCATTCTCTCTCACCTGCTCAAGAAAGCCATCTACTTCATCTGTCTTCACCCACAGCCCATGACCTCCCAGTGTAAGTTCACTCCCTCATCCTCTTTGCACCTTTCCCTTGCTCAAACTTGTGAAAAATAATACGGCACTCAGGCCCCACTAAATAACATCTTACAACCTCTTCCCTAGCATCTTTCCCAGCCATATCTTAGCTTGGAAGATTACTGAAAATGGTTTCTCCTTCTGAACTCACGTAGTACTTACTAGCTACACAACTTATTTTGGAATTTGCAAAAGCTGTCTTGAATCAGTTATCTCTTCATATGGCCTACCTTTACACAATGGTCTGATAGCACTTTAGGAACATACATGAAACCTATTTTTTGTGTCACCCAAGTATCTAGAATAATACCTTTTACATAGTAGATTTCTCTGATCATAAGTTTTTGCAAATTACTGGCATCATTTTCATAGTAGTATATACAGCTAAGATAAAATTCTACCATTCAAAATAGAATACAGTACTTTGTGTTAAAGAAGAAAATCTGCTTTATAGTGGGCCTACCAAACCAACAGAAGTATTGTTGTTCCATACAGGAAAGGATTTAGACTAGAAATTTAGAAACTGTCACTAGTGTTTGATTTCAGGCAGGTCACTTCACCTCTGTGAGTCTCATTTCTTTTCCTGTAAAATGCCAGACTTTTTAAATAGATCTTTGGAAACTGTTAGGACTATATCAAGGCCAGTTAATTCAGTTTAGAGAAGGACCCTGTCATACATTTTTAGAACAGAAATCACCTTTTATATATTTGTTATAAAACATCTAGTACACAGATATCAAGTTTTTAAAACGTACAGAAAAAATATCTGCTTTTATGTCTAAGAAATAATGACCTTTAAAATCCGAAGTAGCCCAGTTATACTTTACCCATAACCCGATGAGAGATTTAGTTTAGGAGTATAGAATGAACGGAAGTGGGCCCACTGTATTTACCCTGCTAATGTTAGGAAGAAATGGTGGGAGCCATTGTATAAAGACGAAGAAAATTTTACAATTGTGAATATGCTTGCACTTCTGTAAATATAAAATAAAAGCAAGTTTCCTGGATAAGTAGGCTTTTATTTAGTATATACAGTTATTTAACCCTGAATTCCTGTTTTCTTACTTGAAGTTGTCATGCTGTCCGTACTAAGTTCTTTTCTAAGCAATAGAGTTTTATAGAAAAAGTATCCCTGTCTGGAGTAGAGTTAGCAGTCCGTTTTCCTCTGGCAACGCTTTTTAAATCAGGAAGAGAAGTTTCTCACTTATGTTAACCCAACTGCCTTCTCCCCTCTCCTCATACTATAGAAATCCCAAATCTTTTGATAAACAGCTTCCTCCTGTCCAGAGAAAGCCGAGAAGCCTAGGTGCACCCAGCTGTCAGTTAGCTGAAGTCACGTGGGTGCAGGGCCCGCCCCGGAGTCGTCGCTGAGACCCCGCCCAGAGTGCTGGGTTTGCGCGCTGCTCGGGGCTGCAGCAGACGGTCAGCCCTCCGGCAGCGGGAGGCATGGGCTTCGGGCTGCTCGGGTGGGCCGAGTGCTCAGAGGGACAGCCAGAGCCCGGGTGCTTCTGCGGTACCTCCTCACAGGGCTGACTGTGGATTGATTCTACAGGCTTGAAGGTATACTTGGTAAAGCATGGTGGCCCATGATGAGATTGGAGGTCTCCTCCCTATTAAAAGGACTGTAAGAGTCCTAGATGTTAATAACCTGTCCTTCAGAGAACAAGAGGTAAGACTTTAAGGGAAGCATTAGGCAAAAGGAATGTTTGCTTACTCCACTAACTTTTAAGATTTTTAACAGTTTATTAGCAGTATAATTTTAAACTTTTGGGCTTATTAAATGTTAAAATGTATGATTTTGATTTATGTGCAAGTTTGGAATGTATTTAGGAACTGTGGTCTACGTTTAAATAGATAGGTTTATACGTTGCATGGCTTGAGTGTACAGAACTTTTATACAAAAAGAAAAAGATTTTAGGTGTATATGCTACTCTGGTTAAATTTGTCACGTTTCTGATGCTTAGTATAGTTTGGGTTTTTTGTTGTTGTTTGACTTGCATTTATTTTAGCTAGTGTTAGGAACTGCTCCATTGGAGTAAGAGGAAAATAAGAATCATTTCTTTGCAAGTTAATGCTTGTGAACAAATTGCTGCTAAAGTGCTGTCTGACCTGGTGCTCGTGTTTATTTTTCTTTCTGTATCTAATACGTTCATTGTGTGCCACATTTTTCTTCAGAAGGAACAATAAATGTTAAAATATTTAAATCAATGAATCATAGTTTAAGTTCTACCCTCCTTGGCCGGTTAGCTCAGTTGGTTAGAGTTCGGTGTTATAACACCAAGTTCAAGGGTTTAGATCCCCTTATCGGCCAGCCACCAAAAAAAAGTTCTACCCTCCTTGCTTTAATTGTTGGAAGTCATTGTGGGTTTTTAAAGTCTTTATGAACGTTTATCTAAATAAATCTAATTGTTTTTATGCTGTTTTATATAATCGTGTCAGTTGATTTAATACTATATGATACTGTTTATACTATGTACTGCAATATATGTACTCTGTGGTATATACTACATTGTCACATGATAGAAATAGTATTCCTGTATTCAGTTAACTATATTATACAAGTATCTCTTGATTGTAGTTAAAATAGCTGCCATCTTTAAGAGGGATACTTTTATTTGGTGTGGTTTGGCTTTGATTTTTGTTTTTCATTTGGTTTTGGTTTGGGTTTATAAGTTTCAGTTTTCTGGAAATGTATACGCATTTCCTTTGAGTAGAAGAATTTATTCATTGTTATCAGTATAAATAATGAAACTAATAATCTTTTGGATTATAAAGAAGTAGCCTTTTTTCTTAGTGTCAGACATGGGCGATGTTTCTGGCATGCATTTATTCCAAAGACTAAAAACACCGGTAATGTTGATAGGGTTTTAGAACTAGCAACTCAACCTTAAATAATTTCAGTAGTTCTCTTGCTAAGTAGAAAGGGAAGAAATCTCATGTGATCATAACTCATTTTTATCTTAAGTGTCTTGATTTGATTGAGTATAGAAGATACCTTCCTAAAATATGTCCTCTTAAGTGGCATCATCAGTAGTGAAAACTTTTTTACGAAAAACTGAATTCACAACAGGATTTTTCCATATTGTTGCATTTATGTGGAAGGTACATCCCAATAAAAGACTTTAAATTAATCTTAAGAATTTTCTCTTTATAGATATCCAGAAAATATTTTAAGGCATAAAATCTAACTACAAGAGGATTATTAAAATTAATTCATTCATTCATGTAAAGCCCAGTCTAAAGGCAGATTTGCTATAATAATGCATGTGACTGCCTAGCTAAACCAAACAGTCTGATTAAAAATTAACCTAAATAAACAACATAAGCTTACGTTAGAGGGTGTCAGGTGTTTTTCCCTTTAAGTGAACTTCGACCCTGGTGAAAGGTTACTTACAGTAGAAAGTTCCTTAAGCATGTAAAACTTGTTGGTATTCTTTGTTTATTCCCAGAGATTTTCAAATTGTCCCTTGAGAAGAGTGTATAGTTTCAGTGTCCATATCTGTTCTTTAAGCTTCTTGTATTCATCATAACATGTTTAAGCACTCCAAAATAAAAATAAACAATAGCAACAACAAAACAGTTGTATGAGCCTTACTTTTGGTGATGGTGAAATCAGTATACTCCCACTACTCTTTTCCTTCATCACCTCCAAATACTGCATTCTGTCAATGGAGAGTTCTCTAAAACCATTGTCTTGGAAATATGTTTTGTGACAATGCAAATGTTTAGGTTCTTTGGTTATTAAAAAGATCATTAAAACGGTTTATCTGGACCTGTAGAGAAAAACTACTTTTGGTTGTAGCTCATATGGGCCACATCCTAACCTGTATTCCAAAACAGACAAATTTTTGTCCCAACCTTTTAGTTGGCCCATGAATGCCTAATCCATATCACTTCCACAAAAGTTTTCTATCTGATTTTTTTTCAAATAGTGTATGTGTTTTGAAATTAGTGGTAGGCCATGTTTAGTATAATACCTTCACATTTCATAATCACACTTTTCAAGTTATTTTATTCATTAAAACTTTTCATACTTTTGAAATGTATGAGCTGAAAGTTTGTGTTGTATCTGCCAAACATAGTTCACATATATCCTTTGAGTAAGGCAGGAAAGTTACTATTAGTTCCCCAAATTTGTGCAAAAAGTGCAGAGATCTCCTCTCCCTCCCCACACCATACATTCTTGCCAAAACATTTTAGACCTGATAAACTCTGAAGAGCAACATATCCTTTGTGGAGAAGTGAGATTGTACTTGGGTTTTTAAAGAACTGTGGAACATACTGAGTCATCACATGCTGCATAGCATGATATCCTGCCACCCTAAAGAGACCGCATAAACAAAATCCATATTAGTTTCAGAAATATGCTTTAGGTATATTTACATCAGTGATCTAAAGCTAAATCCCATAGTTTTCATTTTAAATATCACATTTTAAAATTACCTAATTTTGAGTTACCAGGAAATTAGTAGTTGTACAGTAACTGATCATATAAAGATAAGAGTTTTTTCATTAATTTTATGTGATAAAATAGATAATATCAAAAATTCCTTTTCTCCTAGCTAAACTAACTTTTCCTTTCAATTCATGAGGAGAGCACCTTTTCAAAGACTTTTTAATAGAAATTAAATATTTTATTTACTGGGAAGTCCAATTTATTATGCTTTAAAGAAGGAAAAGAAGTTAACCTCTGGCTTCCAAAAGGCAGAGCAGAACTTTCTGACAACTGCTTTGTTTCTAGTTAATGTTGGCATTTCTTACTTTGTGAGGTAATTGTATCTCCATTCAAACAGGAGGCTCTTTGTACTGTCTTTACTAAATGGAAAGGAATGCCTTGTGCTGGCCTCTACACACGCGTGTGTCACTCAGTCTGCACAGATGTATGTGGTAAAGGCATTCACACATGTCCTAGGCCGCGTGTCATGTGACATTTTACTACATATCTCAAAAGTTTCTTTTTCAGTTCATTTAACATTTGCACATTAGTGGCTTTACATTCAAAGTTTTACTTTGGAGTTAATTATTGGGGGTGTGGTCTGAAATGTCTGATAATATACAGAGTCTCTACTTTAGTAGTTCACATTCTTTTCTGATATATATGTATATATATGTAGGAGCTTTAATAAGTCTAATTGCTTCTTTTGATATTTTAATTGCTTAAGTTTCTAAATAATTTTAACTTTCTGCCAGTTTATTCTTAAATTATTGGAAGGGGATTATTTTTACTCAGTTTCTGTACCCCTTTTTATATGACTTAGTTATATCAAAGAATTTTTTTTAAGTTTCTTCTGTTATTTTTAAATGATAATTTTTATTTTTAAATGGCAACTTTAATATAATTTTTAATTATATATCTTTCTGAATTCTTATCATAATTATTTTGTCAAGTATGCCACAGTTATCAAAGGCACCAACTACAGACAAATAATTATGCTCCACTGACATTGTAAAGAATAGACCTCTATGTGAGTCATCTAATGATGTGCCTCCATTTTTCTAGCAGTAAAATTAGAATAGTGCAATTTTTGTAAAGTTTTGAGATCCTTGGATAACTATTTCTGATGGCTTTGTGCATATTTTTTCTTTAAGTTAATAAATGTATGAGAAGATCTAATTTATAAATCCCAACATTTATGTAGTTAGTAGCAATATCCCTAAAAAGAATGTTAGTAATAGCTAAACTTAGTATATGCCAAGCACTGTTCTGAGCACTATTTACTCATTTAATCTTCACAACAATTTTATAAGAGAAATTCTACTGTTAGCCCCATTTAACAGATGAGGAAACTGAGGCCCAGGGTGTGTCCTAGCAAGTGCTAGAGACAGGATTTCAGCCCACTCAGTCTGATTCCAGAGGCTGGGAGCTCTTTTAACCACCCCCTTGTCTTGGCTTGAACACTTTTTGACCCATTCCAGTATCAGATATGTTTATTTAAAGGTTATTCTCTAACTGAAGTTGTTAAGAATAAAATGATACGATGTCTGGGATTTGCTTTAAAATATTCAAGTAGGGACAGAGATAAAACAAATTGTTATACCAGAAACTGTTGAACTTGAGTGATAGATACATGGCATCCAGTATGCTATTCTCCACTTTCAGGTGTGATTGAAATTTTTCATAATAATAAACCTTTTTTAAAAAGTTATTCTCCACATTAAGCTGAAAAGTTGTATACAGTTTTAGAATCTTTTTTCTTTGTTTTAACTTTTGTTTTTCTTTTGTCTAATGGTAATATTTATTATGTTCTCAAAATGATATTAAAATATTTGATTGGCCTTTCTTACATCATTTATTTTTTAATAAGTTACTGCTACTCAGTAGTGTTCTTATTGTTGTAACAATGAACAACATTCATTTTCAGACTTCCGTGTTTCTGTATTTTTATAATGTACAAATACTTTTTTTTTGAGAGGGCTTAACTTTGTCCAAGTGTGTATGAAATCATTGCACCTAAACATACATTTGGTGTATATCTGGTTTGGTTTTGTTTTTACAGGAGCCAAGCAATAAAAGAGTTCGACCTCTAGCCCGGGTCACATCCTTGGCAAATTTAATCTCTCCTGTAAGAAATGGAGCAGTCAGACGTTTTGGTCAAACAATACAGGTAAAAAAGGGGGAGGGAGAGTAATGTAGTTAGGAGACATTTCCTAGAAGCCTGAAATTTGTATTTTTCTTTGAGCTGTACAAGCAGGTTTGCACTCTTAAACAAAGTTTTCTTTTTGGAGTATGGTGGTAAGGAATATTGTTACCAGAACAATGTTTGTATAATCTTATTATATTAGTTTGCATCTAATATCAAAAGATAGTCTTAGATAGTTTTTATTACCAAAAAGTCATTTTGGCTGATAAGTATTCTAAAATGATAGATTGAAACTTGAATAAATGATTGTTTTATGCATTGAGAAATTCTCAGAACTTTGTTTTTAATTTTTCTTTGCTTAAAAAAAAATGAAAAAGGGAATAATTACTCTTTTCTCCAAATCTTATTTTCTCTTCTGTTCACCTCTTTCTTTTGAAGTCATTTACCCTTCGTGGTGACCACAGATCCCCAGCCTCTGCCCAGAAGTCTTTTAGCAGGTCGACAGTCCCAACACCTGCCAAAAGAAGAAGCAGTGTGCTGTGGTCAGAGATGTTAGACATCAGTATGAAGGAGTCTTTAACCACCAGAGAAATCAAACGTCAGGAGGTATGCTGACATTCAGTGTCAAGACCATATTTATTGGGCTGTACTTTAAAAAAAAACTTTTTTTTTAAACATATGTTTTGCCAGAAGAACAGCGCACTAACGCCTATGACAAAATTAACTTGCATTTTTGTTTTAGCAATAATTCATGACACATGGTGAGCAGCACTTTGTGATGGGTGGTGGTCATCAAATTAAGTAATTCTAAAGGGATAAAGATGTAAAACATATGGCAACTTGGAGATTCCATTCTGAATTATAGTTTTGAGACTGAGTCACTTGAAAAAATGCTGTTCAAAATGAGTTAAATAATGTAAATATCAATTGTATATAATTTTCTTTTCTCGAAGGAGTGACCACTGATGTTTGCTGGGTGTTTTTTCAGGCAATATATGAAATGTCCCGAGGTGAACAGGATTTAATTGAGGATCTCAAGCTTGCAAGAAAGGTTAGTAAATAACTTTTTACATTTTTAAAAATTACATTTTGAAAATTCTAAAGTATAGTTTTCCTAACCTTTAGAAGTAAAAAGTAGAAAATATCTACTGGTGAATATATTTTTTAGATTAGGTTTATATACATCTCTTCAAATATGTTTTCTTTGCTGGATCTCTTTCTGTGACACATTTCTCCCCCTCCAATAGGCCTACCATGACCCCATGTTAAAGTTGTCTATCATGTCAGAAGAAGAACTCACACACATATTTGGCGATTTGGATGCTTACATACCTCTGCATGAAGGTTAGATATGCTATCTAATTTTTATTAGTATCTGAACAGCAGTAACACAAGTAATTTTAAATCTAAACTTCTAAGGTAATGCTGACCTATTTTTAAAATAAATCTATTATTGGTCTTTCTGCTTTTTTACTCTTCAGATTTGTTGGCAAGAATAGGAGAAGCCACCAAGACTGATGGAACAGTGGAGCAGATTGGTCACATTCTTGTGAACTGGGTATGTAGTGGGTTGTTGACCCCACATAATTTCTTACAGATATGCCACGTTGCAATTTGTGATGAATATCAAATCAACTTGATCCCATAACTGGATTCTACAAACAGATAAGGCATTTAAAACTAAACAAATTTACAGTGACATAAGAAGTTACAGCGTGTTTGAAAAGAAAACTTTATCAGTGGTACAGTTTCATTTGTGTTACAAATCTGTTTACAAATTTGTTCCTACGTGGACAGAATTACCACATCGTATGCCATTAATTATCTATTGCATTCTTTCACTTAACATTGGAGTGCCTGCCAGATGCTGGGTACTGTTTGAGGAGTGGTCACTGGGATTTCAATGATGAGAGAGTTTCTGCATTTATAACCTAATGAGGGAATAGTCAGGCACGTTAAACAATCTCAAGGTTGGTGATGAAGATGATATAGGACACTCAGGTGTCCTGGGGAAACAGACAATAGCATCTAACTGAGACTGGGGGAAGTAGAAGTCATGAGCCTTCAGTGGGATTTAGCCAACTTAGGGGATTGGAAAAGAGTGTTCTGATGTTGACCCAGAATACAATTCTGCCCCCATTATCATCTGCAGAAAATGTCTGCAGCTTGTTAAAACTCTCAAGGATAGCTATACGTTTTGAGTTTCATGTTCACAGGCTTATTAATGCATTCAGTCATAACAGGAATGAATCATATGTTTTCTTTTATTACTCTTCAGTTACCAGGCTTGAATGCCTATAAAGGATACTGTAGCAACCAGCTGGCAGCCAAAGCTCTTCTTGATCAAAAGAAACAGGATCCAAGAGTCCAAGACTTCCTCCAGAGGTGTCTTGAGTCACCCTTCAGTCGAAAACTAGATCTTTGGAGCTTTCTAGATATCCCTCGAAGTCGCTTAGTCAAATACCCTTTACTATTAAAAGAAATTCTTAAACACACTCCCAAAGACCACCCGGACGTTCAGCTTTTGGAGGAAGCTGTAAGTAGTCCAAAAAATTATTCTTTTGTTTTTTAAGTTTATACATTAGGTAGCCTTAGAAAGGTATGAAATAATGCTCTCTCAAATCTTATGTTTATTGAATCAGCATAGTGAAGTATTTTGTTGTTGTTTTAAGTACCCCATAAGTTAGTGCACTGTGCACTAAGCAATAACGAGATGTATATGTGTTGTATTTAACACATTTTATATTTATCTTTTAATAAGGAACTGGATTCTAATCTGGTCTGTTTCACTGGCTAGTTGTGTGACTTTGGACAAATACCCTGATTTGGTCAGGACCGTTTCTTTATCTGTGAAATGAAGGGACAGTCTGAATTAACTGATTTCTAGAGTTCCTTCAACATTTAAAATTCTATTGTTTTGGGTAACAGTTTTGCCCTGTAGGGAAGCAGGATGAGTTGATATTCTGAAGTCACTCCACCAATTTTTTGATAATATTTAGGTATTGATAATACAAGGAGTTCTCTCTGATATCAACTTGAAGAAAGGTGAATCTGAGTGCCAATATTACATCGACAAGCTGGAGTATCTGGATGAAAAGCAGAAGGATCCTAGAATTGAAGCGAGCAAGGTGCTGCTGTGCCACGGGGAGCTGAAGAGTAAAAATGGACACGTAAGTGTATTTGAATACCAACAGGAAGTAAGCTATTTTTTTCCACCCTGTCTAATTTTTTGCACATAAATTATGAAGCAGGTTTGTAAAAATAAATTTATGACATAGTGTAAAAGGAGGTTACTGATTTGATAAAGCAAGCATTTAGTTTCTATTTACAGAATCACTTAAATGTCTCAGTGGAGAATCAGTAATACTGTATTTTTTAGTTTTGAAACCTAAATCAACTTGTTTGTCTAGGGTTTTCCTTTCTAAGTGCACTATTACTCCCATAATGCTTAATAAAAAAGCCTATCTTCAAAACAATTTTTGAAGAGTTTACAGTTATAGAAGTGATTTTTAAATTTCTGAAGCAGATTGAATGAAAGATTTATTTTAAAAAATGTTAGTTACAAAAGTACCTGCTAGAACTAAGTATAATCATGCAATGGTATTTTTGTTTCATTATTTTCTTTCCAAAAGCCCAATTTATAAGTTGAGGTTTTTGTAGAAAAAGTTGAAATCTAACAACTCTGATTTCTGTCATGAAGCCTAATTGTTCTATAAAGTCTCAAATTTGTGGGACAAAATGGAACCATTGACATTTTACCAGCTTGCATTTTTTAATCCCTACTTTGTTAGAAAATTTTGGTGTACAGTGCTGGTATTTCAAGTCATGTTACTACTGATAATCAGGTCTTTGTGACGTGTAGTGTTTACCGAACTGTTGCTCAATCTGATTACATATCAATTTTTAAAAAAGGTTTTATATAGTCTGAAATTAGAAAAATTTTCTGAATAGAACATGTATAGCCTTGAAATTTCCATCTTTATGAGATGATTTGTAAGGGGGATCTTAGAAAATAAATTTGATGAGATTAATAATAATGTCAAATCAAGTTATTTTACCAATGTATTTCAGTCACTTAAAATCACAAAGTTTCATATTTAGAAAGCATTTGCTACCCTTTTCTCCAGAAGCTTTACATTTTCCTGTTCCAAGACATCTTGGTTTTGACTCGACCTGTTACACGAAATGAGCGTCACTCTTACCAGGTTTACCGGCAACCAATCCCAGTCCAAGAGCTGGTCTTAGAAGACCTGCAGGATGGAGATGTGCGAATGGGTGGATCCTTTCGAGGGGCTTTCAGCAACTCAGATAAAGGTAAAAATGCAAGTGTTAAAGTAATCTAAATAAACATAAACTTGGAACCTAAATTAATTTAGTTTTAACCCTTAAGAATTCTAAAAATAAAATGGTTCATTGTCCTGTACTTGTTGCACTCATTGGGTTGTCAGGTGCTTCACAGCTCTAACACCAGCAAGTGTATCTAATAAGTAATTTATAGGCTTAATTTAACGTGTCCACCTAATACATGGGCATGAATACCAGAACCCATGTTAAGATTGTATGACCACTTTCTCTAGAATAAACGTTTCTTAAAAGTCTGATTTTCTTTTTTTCAATTTTTATCCTTCCAGCTAAAAATATCTTTAGAGTTCGCTTCCAAGACCCTTGTCCAGGCCAGTCTCACACTCTGCAAGCCAATGACGTGTTCCATAAGCAGCAGTGGTTCAATTGCATCCGAGCCGCCATTGCCCCTTTCCAGCAGGCCACCAGCGCCTCAGAGCCACAGGGCTTGCCAGAGCTGCATGAAGAGTGTGAAGAGAACAACCCCTCTGCCAGCAACCTGGGGGCCCAGAGGAGGGCATCCACAGTTTCCAGTGTCATACAGGTAGAAGTCAATGAAAATGCTTCAGAATGTGGCACCACTGTCCAGACAGCAAAAGACACCAGGAATGTGAAGTGCCACCAAGCACAGTCTGGCTTCCGCAGAGCAAGGGACAAAGCCCAGTTGAGTGGCAAACGGAAAGAGACTTCAGTGTAAAGGGAGCTCTGTGTGTTAACTGGCAGAGAGACTGTTTATTTATAAATGTGTACAGTTTTGTTTTTCTTATAATGTGAGCATGGGAGTATCGTAGGAATACTTTATACCAGCTGTAACATTTTCATTGTTTTTGGTTCTGTTTTTCTTTTTTTTTAATGGCAGCTAAAGATATACAGATTACTGTTAAATTGCAATCCTTTTTTTCTTTTTTTTCTTGTTTTTTTAAGATTATTTTCTCAGATTATTAGAACATGCAAGCCTGGCATTTTTAATCAAATGAAATATTTATGAAACAGGTTTTCTCCTAATTCCAGATTCATCACAACTTCCCAATATGAGTCAATTGTGATATTTACAACATTTGCCAAAATTCAGACTCGCAAATATTGGAGTTCTACCAGTGTTTCTTTAGTAAACTTTGCATGCAGACTTTTTAACATCAGCACCTATAATCTACATGGAATGTATGTTTGGAATATTTCAAAATCTACATTGAAACATAACTTCCTTGGAAAACAAATCATAAAATTTAATAGGTTTTCCATTTTGTCAACTGGAATGCTTTATATTAGTTTGTTTTTCACTGTACATTCCTCATTTTTCATTCATTTAACCTGCCAATTATTTAATTTTTTTTATTGTAAAGTAGTTTTTAGTATTTGCTTTTATTTTTTTACTTTGATGCCTTTTCAAATTGGCATGTCTTTAAAACATTTTTCTTCCTCATTAAAAATGTGTGTGTATTTGTGTATATAAGTATATATATATGTTTTTAAATCATATTAACTTTACCAAGTGAAACCAAGCCATACTGTTTTTGAGCCAATTAGGAAAATTGCAGTTTAAAGTCTAACATTTCGGGGTGGTAAAGACACATGCAATGACTCAGTATATTCTAAACTACTGAAAGAAAACCACTTCAAGGATTTTGTTGAAAGCTTTAGTGTTGTCTGAAAAGCAAAAGGAAAGTTGACTGGTAATAAGTAGGAAAAAAAAAAAAAAAGAGGGAAAAAGAGAGTAGTTTTTCTTAAAGTAAAAATGTCTGGTTGTGCCAGAATGTGAAAGGAGTTAGGGAAAGCTCTACTGGAGGGTGTGCAGTAAGTCGTAGAAGGCTCGAGGGGATGTGGACTTTATTTGCCTTGGTTTATAATACCTGCAAATAATGAGTTTGAAAAGAAACAATGAAATGTGTTAAAAATTTGACCATATTAGATCAATTATGGTGGATTTATACATAAGATGGGGAAAAGACTGGTGAATCTTCTACTACAAAATATTTCTGTTAAAATGAGATCTTTTGTAGTCTTTACAAAGGAGGAGGGAGGACTAAAAGCCTGGTGTCGTGGCAGCCTTGTAACGGTGATCAGCTCAGGTCAGTGTTGACTATTCTGTGAAATATATTTGGCCAGTGGAAATGAAAATTGGAAAAGACTGTACATAGATCAATCCAAATGATTTCTCTGTATAAATGAATTATACAATTAAAAAACACACACACTAATCACGGTACAAGTTTCTTGCTTGATGGACATTGGGGGCATTTGGGGAGCATTGGCTAGAATACGCTGGTGTGGCAAAGGAGGTAATGACAAGCCTCACAAAAGTTTATTAAAATCACAAATAGTTAAACCTTTAAAATTCATTGACAAGTAAGAGAAAGGTACAATTAGTCAAGTCTTGTGAATCTTATGAAACCTTTTAAGAACAAAGTGTAATCAGACACAGCAGTTTTATTAAAGACAACTGAATATCTGGCCATTTTCTGGATATGATAGTAAGGCTAATAGCAAAACATCCTGATTAATTTAATTAATTTCAGCCTTTAATTTAGGTATTTCAGGTTCCTAACTTTGGAAATTCAAATTCAGAAGTGTAGATTATAACAGTGATTTGTGATCTGCAACACCAGGAATCAAGATTCCTTGTCATTTCTAGAGGTGTGGTATTTAGAATACTATTCCTTCCAGAATTACCTTGATTAATTTCTGAAGTTATACAAGCAAGTGGTAGTTCAAATGTTGTTAGTGGAATAATGTTTGATCTAAAACTGCATCTTCCTTTGGTTCTCTCAAGGGAGAAAATAAGACCTAGAAACTGATTCAATATATGAAATAAACATTCTTCAGAAATAGCATCTATATTTGAGAGCATGTGATGATCTCAGGACTCAAACATGTTTGGGCATCAGAATCACAATGGGTGCTTAAGAAAAGTAAAGGTAACTGGGCCTCGGCCCTAACCCCACACACATGCCATTTCACCAAATCCAGATCAGGGCCAGGTCAGGCAGTGGGGTACAGGTAGTAGATCATTTAGATTTGCAAACACTTTCTTCTAGTAATTTTGATGCAGTGAATTCCTTGGATCAGCATTTAGTAATCACTAATCTAGGCAATCCCCTTTAGGTAAATGATATATAAGTCTTAACATATAAGAATGTACTAGAGAGAATCTAATTTCCTTTCCTTTTTACCTTCTTGCGGTGGGTATGCTTACACGTTTTCAGCAAAGGACAGTCTCTACCCGAAAGGTCTTCTTAAGCTCAGTGCTCTGTCTCAGGATGTGCACATAGAGTAGGAAGGGCACCAAGTCTGCGACTAAGTGCAGTCAGTGGGTGTCAGGGTCACTGAACCACCCTGGGGGCTACAGAGACATGTCTCCTCAGTGACCCACCAGGTGTTCAGCAACTTTTGTACTAGCTAGGTCTACTTTATGTTTGATGCTTCTCTGAATAAGCAGATCCAGCACAATGCTTGCTTGTTTTTTTCAAATATATATGACTAACTATAATGTTAGTAATTAATTTTACAAGCATCAGAAAATGCCTAGTTAAGGCTCCTGTCTATAAATCTTGATGACTGAGATGCACAAGGTTCTAAAGTGACCTTCTAATAGTGTGTCTTTATCATACCCTTCAGCTGAAACTCCTGCCTGTCCCTGGAGATGAAACACTGGTAACAGATGTCTGTTACGTTTAGAAGTCCTAAGGATTCAGAGCAGGTGATACCTCAACCTGCAAACGGGCTTTTTTCATTGGCATGAGAGAACACCTATGAAAGACTAATGCCCCTTTCCCGTGGAACCTACTTCCCTTGAGAGGAATGTCCTAGCAAATAAATCTCCCTAGATCCAGAGGAAGTCTAGAACTTCTAGATACTGAGGAGTTTTGATCATTTTCTTGCACATCTGAGCAATTCCCAGAACCAACCACAAGACTGAGGAGCTCTCACTGATGGATAAGTTTACTCAAGTCCAGTGGTAGGTAAACTTATTTAGAGCATGAATGTGTTGAGACTGTAATAGAAGCTATGGACCCGCTCCCCAGGAAAACGTGTATATGTACATTACACATTCACATAACTGATGGGGTTCAGGGATATTCCCCAAACCTCTCTGGACCCCAAGTTCAAATCTGCTCAAGTCTGTCCTGACCAGCATACTTGAGGGAATCTGCTGGACAGCTAGGATTCACTTTTTTCCTATGGATTTTCAAAGCACTAATATCACGTTTTATAAACCATGGTTGAAAACTAACATCTTCCACACTCCTAGCTGGTCTTCTAAGTCATACTACACATTCAACTTCTGAATATAATTTTCTTCAGAGTAATATAAAAATATCAAATATGCTTTTTGTAAAGTACTTTCAATTTGATACCACTTAGTCCTAGCTTCAGAATGCTTCCTTTTTCTAAGCCCTGTTCACTCCACAAATGTCCCTCCTCTGCTTTCCCTGAAGATGGGCTCCTCATGAGATGGATGAATGTGGACTTGAATAAAACCAAGTTCCTTTCCTAAGCACGAAGTGACACTCTCCAGTAACTATATGCACAGGTGCCTCATGGTAAATGCAGTATTGATTTAAAAGTACTTGAGACAGGGGCAGGCTGGTTAACTCAGTTGGTTAGAGCATGGTGTTATAACACCTAGGTCAACGGTTCAGATCCCAGAACCAGCCAGCTGCCAAAAACAAAGATTACTCGAAACAATTAGAGCATCAGTTAGGGTAATGAGGGACTAAAATACAGCAAATATGTTTAGATTCATAAATTCATAATGATTCTTTTTGAGTTTTGATCCCCTTTGGAGTATCTCAGGGAACCAACTTATTGCTTGAAAACTGGTAAAGGAAAAGAATCAGGCATCTATTCTACCCTTTCCTCTATGAACTATCCCCTCAGGGTAACCAGACATAATGAAGCAGAGTTTCTCTTCATAGCAGTAGCCCAGCTAATGAATGAAGAAGAAATGGTAGAACATCGCTTCCTGTAACCCTCACGCATTGATGAATCTGGTTGTCAGTCATGAACAGGACACAACATAGACAGGTAGATGCCACGTTCCTCCTGAAGGAAGTGCACACACCTGCCAAGGTCGCACCTGAATCTGACCCACGAGAAATGAAGACTAATGATAGAGTTTCTTCAACAAAACAGAAACTGGGAAAGATGAGAGGTGGAGGCGGAATCTGTGACTTAAGAGACATATCGAACAATTGCAATATATGGACCTTATTTGGATCTAAATTGAACCAACTTTTTAAATAAAATCATCAGGGAAATATTCAGTATCGAGTGTATATTTGAAGTCAAGTAGTTACTGTTACTTTTTTTGTTTAACAATGGTACTATGATTAGAGTCCTTTTAGAGACACTGACTGAAATATTTATGGGTAAAACTGAATGCGTCTGAGATTTCCTTTCAAACTGGGACAGGAGAATGGTTGGGGATAAAAATGAAACAAGATTGGCCAGAAGTTGAGAATTGCTGAAGCCAATGAGAGATCTATTACACTCTTTTCATATCTTTTTGTATATGTTTGAAGCTCTTCACTAGAAAAAGCCAAAGTTAAAAGAAGTTGTGGAATTCCAGGTAATCTAGCATGCTCCCAGCTCCCTCCAAACCCCCGGCCTTAGCTTGCATGATAAAGGCAGCATGTCTGTCACACACTGCATTTGCTCTCTACCATCTCACAGAAACTCGGGCCTTTCACCTGAATTTTGCACCCGCCATCCTCCGTTGCAATTTGGCAGTAATACCACACCAATCTGAATTCTGATAGGGCCTCTTTCCTCCCTCTCCTTTCCTTTTCCCTGTGTCTCTCTCCCTTCACCAGGGTTTGTTTCTTTGACCCACACCTTTTTCTCTGCCATGCAACATGAGTACCGCAGTCCAGAAGAGCTGAGGCATAACAGAAGTTCCCAGGTCTCCCAGGGAAGCCACTCCATTCAGCCTGACCCTGAGAATTTCCCCCATGGGCCAGCTTGCTGACTACATTCCTTTCTTTCAAAAAAGATAGCATTAAAATATCTGGCAAGACCAGAAAGTAAGATAACATTAGCTAGATTCAAAGAATTCTGATAATCTCCCATAGAATTCAGATTTCTCAACAGCTGCTGCTAGGGCAGGTCAAGGGTTTGTCTTCCTTTTTCACAGAGCAGGACAAGCAGGGATCTCTCAGTTAGACCTAGAAACTCACACAGGTCGTTTAGTCTGATCCCCCCTTTTCCAGCTGCAGAATCTGGAATCTACAAACTTCGAGTGACTTGCCCAAGATCACACAGCTGGTTTGTGGCGACACTGAGGTTCAGTGCCTCTGTGTGCCAGTCCTGTGTTTGTTCCTCTCCAGACATTGACCTTTGCTACCAGCCCCCTATAAGGCTTGTCCTAGTGATATGCCTGTTGCTTGCCTTCTGCAGACAAACCTTGCAAATGAGCACATCGTGAATGCAGAACCTTGGGGAAGTTGCTGTCTGGTTTCCTGTGGGAAGAGGCATAGAGTTCCTCTCTGTCTTGGAGGTTTCCCTTGAACAGGCGGGTGGTACATACTGACCACTCCACTTCTCTGACAGCTCTATGTAGTTCTGTCACCAGAAGGAGAACACTATTCTCAAGTGAGAAACCAAAACTAAGAGCCCTTTCCATGTTCTGCCACCGTATACTTCTCAGAGCATTGCACAAACTAAGAGGTCTAAGATGGGCGGCGTGGGTGCCATTCCCCTGTACTCTGCAAATACAGAATCTGAGACCATTGGGTAATGGGTGACCATTACCCAAGGTCACCCAGCTAGGAGTGACAGAGATGCAGGGCTCACTCCTGGTTCCATGACTACTCTGCTCCATGTATCCCTGATGCTTCAGATCCCAGATCTGCAGGGGCAGGGGCAGTGTTGTAAAGCTGGCTCTCTGCTGCCTTGAGTGGACCGTGGCGGAGGGTGGGGGGTGGCCATGGTGTGTGTGGCATGCAGTGCTGCTGAGCCCGGCCTTCAGCCGGCCTTCCTCAGGCCCTGCCTCCCTTCCAGAGAGTCTGCCGCTGAGTGTTCCTTCTCTCTGAAGTGCAGGACAGAATGGCGCAGGGTTTGGCAGGAGCATGGGGGGGAATGGGAATAACATATTTGACTCCTCCTGGTTTAGATACTGGGAGATTTGACCCCTTCTGAAAGGAGAGCTCTGAGCTCCCTGGCCTGCACTGCGAGTGCCTTCGGATTACTGAACTGCCAAGTCCAGGCCTCACACTGGGGAACCAGCTCTCCTGAACTAAAAAGTGAAGGCGTAACTAAAATTCCACCCCCTACCCTTTCTTTCTCCTCAAACACCTGGCTTCTTGGGGTTTCAGAGAGACCCTGCACCCTCAGATTTGGCCAGTGCCTGGCATCATTCCCTGTCAGACTCAACCTCTGTGCTCAGATGGCTCCCTAAACCCATTATGCACTAGCCCCTGATGGAGGCCCAACTTGACTGCTGAGATTCAGGCCAGATGATGCCTGGTCCCCACCCCCACCGCATACTCCCACGCACCCATCCACACAGCCTCACTCCACCCTGAGCTGTGCAGCCCCCACCGGGTTTCCCTCCTGTTGAGGGGTCTCCTCCCCACCCTGCTCCACCCTGTGCCACACACAGACTCTCTCCACCAAGGCTGTGCTCCAGAAGCTCTGTTTGATCTGGCCTGCCCCCAGGTCAGACCCCTCTTCAGCGAGCATGTCTCCCCCCAGAGTCTCCCTGAGTGCTGCCACCCAGGGATCGGCCTCCTACCCAGCCTCTTCCTCGCCCCCCACCCAGGCCCCACCACCCTGAGCTTACACTGCTGCCAGCTCCTGCACCCTGACTCCCCAGCTTCCTCAGAAACACAGACTAAGCCCATGGCGGCTCCATCTCCAGGAGACTGCATCATCTGAGGACCACTCATGAGATTCCAGCTCCCAGCAGCACAGGCCTCCCTCCCTCTGGTCTTCTGTGCCAGCACATCCCCTGTTCTCCTCCTACCACCCTAGCACCCTCTCTCCTGTTGGTCCTCCTGCTCTTCCAGACCTCTGAATGTTGGGAAGTCACAGGGCTTGGTCTCCAGACCTCTTTTATGCTCCCAGAAAATCCCATCCATTCCCATGGTTTTGATATCACAGACAACTGACAACTCCCAATTTATGTCTCCACTTCTGAAGACTCCCCTGAGCTCCAGACTCTCTCCCCAGCAGCCCACGTGATGGGCCTGCGTGGAGGTCTGATGTATCTCACACTGAACATGACTCTGCTTTTCATCCCCAGTCCGCTCCTTCCCCAATCTCCCCCATCTCAGCACACGCACCACATCTGCCAGTTTTGTTGTGGGGCCTGCCCCCTGACTGGGCTCCCTGCATCTGCCCCCCACCCATTCTGAATTCCTCTAAGTCACTCGCTCCATGACCACTCCACCCACCAGCTGTGACGCTTGACCTCCACAACACATCAGAATCCCACCACTTCCCACCCCCTTCGTTGTTCCACACTTGTCAGTAGCCACAGCCAGCTCTTGTCTGAAGAGCAGCCACAGCCTCCTAGCAGGTCCCCCAAATCCTCTCGCCACTCTTCAGTCATCCTCCATACAGCAGTCAAATGACCTTTCTAAAGCAAAAATGTGTCCATGATAAAATATCAGTTCAGTAAATGTGAGAGCTTTAAAAATAATTTTTTCTTATGCTAAAAATCATACATTTTTATTGTGGAAAATTCAGGAAAATATAAAAAAGAAATTACAGCAAGAGAATAAGACAAGCTACAGACCTGGAGAAAATATTTGCAAAAGATGCACCAGACAAGGGAATATTGTCCTAAATATACGAAGAACCCTTAGAACTCAACAATAAGAAAATGAATGACCTCATTTAAAAACGGGCAAAAGACCTAACAGACACCTCACTAGAGAAGACAGACAGATGGTGAATAAGCAAATAAAAAAGTGTTCCAAATTCTATGTCATTAGGGAATTGCAAATTAAAACAACAATGGGTACCACTACATGCCTCTTAGAGTGTTGAATCCCCAAACACTGACAACACCAAATGCTGACAAGCACATGGAGTGACAGGAGATCCTGTTCACTGCTGCTGGGAATGCAGAATGGAAGACACTGGCAATTTCTTAGAAAACTAAACATGCTCTTGCCATACAATCCAGCAATTGCACTTCTTGGTATTTACCCAAAAGAATTGAAAACTTATATCCACACAAAAACCTGCACACAGATGTTTATAGCATCTTTATTCATAACTGCCAAAACTTGGAAGCAACCAAGATGCCCTTCAGTAGGTGCTATGGTCTGAATATGTCTCCCACAATTCACGTGTTGAAATGTAATGGCCCGTCTGAAAATATTAAGAGGTGTGGCCATTAGGAGGTTATGAAGTTGTGTGGGCAGAGCCCTTCAGGATGAGATTAGGGCCCTTATAAATGGGCTTGAGGGAGTGGGTTCACCCTCTTCTGTCCCTTCTGCCATGTGAGGACACAGCATTCATCTCCTCTGAAGGACACAAGCAACAAGCAGAGAACAGCCCTCACCAGACACCAAACCCACCACACCTTGACTTTGGACTTCTCAGCCTCTAGAACTGTGGAAAAGAAATTTCTGTTCTATATAAACTACCCAGTCTCTGGTATTTTGTTATAGCCACATAAACAAACTGAGATAGTAGGTAAATGGATCAATAAACTGTGGGAAATCCAGACAATGGAATATTATTCAGCACCAAAAAAAAATGAGCTATCAAGACAAGGAAAGACATGGAGAAACAGTAACTGCTTATTATTCAGAAAAGGCTGCACACTGCATGATTCCAACTATATCACACTCCAGAAGAGGTGAAACTATGCAGACAATAAAAAGATCCATGCTTGTCAGGGGCTGGGGGGAGGGAGAGATGAAAAGGCCAAGCACAGGAGATTTTTAGGGCAGTAAAAATACTCTGTATGATACTAGGATGGTGGATACAGTAATTATACATTTGTCCAAATTCATGGAATGTCCAGCACCCAGAATGAACCCTGATGTAGACTGTGGACTTGAGGTGATAACTATGTGTCAATGTAGGTTCATCAATTGTTAACAAAGGCACCACTCTGTGGGAATGTTGATCGTAGAGGAGGCTGTGTGTGGCGGGGGCAGGAGGCGTATGGGAACTCTTTGTAACTTCCATTCAATTTAGCTGTGAAAAAAAGAGAGTGTATTAGAAGAAAAGAAATTACCAAGACCCAGAAAAAATATGTGCCATTAGTACACTTCCTTCAAGTCATATCTATACAGGCCAAGCCTGGAATAATGCTGTACAAATTCTATAGACAAACACCGAATCTAATGCTTAGCAAAGTGACCCAGGGCTGTCTGTCTGATGTTGGGGCCACAAGCCCTCACTCTCAGACCACAACAGCTTAGGGAAGCTCTACATCCAGAGGGGCAGGGGCCTCAGGGGCCTCCCCCAGGCCCAGCCCACCTGGCCAGGGAGCAGCCTGCACCTCCAAGTCTGCAGAGTCAGGGTCTAAGGCAGACCTGCCCCGGGTCGTGAGTGACCACACAGGCAGAGAGGTGTCCTAACTCACAGCCTCAGCAGCAACAGCCCAATTCAGGTAAGGGGAGCTCGGGACCTCTTCGCCTCCCCCAGCCAGTAACTTGGCTGTTTCCAGCTGACCTGGGTCCACAGACTCCATTGCCTCTGTGTCCCCTCTTCCCTTCCCTGTCTGTGGTGGGAGTGGAAAGCAGGCCCCTCCTCTGTGCACCATGAAGTTGGCCCAGAGCCACAGCCCGTGCTTGGCCGCAGCAGGGCTGGCGATGAGGTCACCAGGGAGCAGGCTGCCGGCTTGGGCTGGACGTGTTTCTCTCTCCCCTGCAGCCCCACTCTAGGCAGTTCAGACCACAACTGTCAGTTGTGGCTGAGGGGTTGGCGTCAGGCCTCCCTCCACGCCTGGAAACCACTGCAGGGCTGGAAACAACGCCTGTTATCTGGCATCACCTACCTCTGCCAGCCCTCAGCAGGCACTGAGCCGTCCCCACCCAGTAGACATGGGCCACGCAGGTTCTCTCCATCTTGAGTGACTTCCAGGTGTGAGCTCAGCCCTCAGCCTCCACCCTATGGTCCAGAGAAACCCGAGGATTCTGCCACGGCTAGGGAAGGGAAAGGAGGAAGCCAGGAGGGGTTTGGGGAGTCCGGGAGGCCGAGCTCCCACGACGACGCTAGGCAGAGGTGAGCAAGATGTCAGAGGGGCCACACTGGGCTGCCCTGGGCTTCTGTTTTCCATCACGTCTCCAAGCGCTCAGGCTCAGGGCCTCTCCATGCTCAGGGCGGGAGGCAGGGGACTAGCGGGAAGTCTCAGCACCCAGAAATAAGTGATCTAAGACAGGCAGCGGTGAAACAGACCCCAGGGCGACCTCAAGCGCCACAAACTGCATGCACGAATGCATAGGTACGTGTCACTCTCCCATTGCACCAAGCCTGTATGTATGTGCATTTTACCGGGCAGCAGATGTAGCTGAAAACTCAAAACAAAGAAAAATGACACATGGGCCTATAAATACACACGCACACACCCCATCTGGGAGCAAGCGGGGGCGTCCCTAAAGCATGAAGTTAAGTTTGCCTCCAGCAAAGGACGGGAGACGATCTCTTCCACAGATGGAAACTATTTCTGCCACTCTCCACTGTTCTGATGGAGCAGCCAGGCCCTCCGGGGCTGGATCTCTCCTGCCTCTCAATGAGCTACAGTAACGAGTGGAGCCACTGACTCATCTGGGCTCTTTCAAAGGGTGAGAAGCTCTCCGTTGGCTTCGGAGACTCTGGCATCAAGCACTTTGAAGCAATGACATCCTAAGTCCGGCAGTGCCAAGGCTGGTGGTGGCTCTGTGTTTCGCTCACCTGTTCTGCTGCCTGGAACACCCTCCCTGCCCTCCCTCCACTCACCCCTCAGCACCCTTTGCAAGGCAGCCTTCCCCGTGACCCCGTGGAGCCCAGCACCCCTCCCGGGGTTCCCAAACTGCACCGGGTCCCGACACTTCACACATTTCAGGTGGTGTGCCTCCTCTGCCATTGTACAGGGTCACTGGACTCGGTGCTCCCCAAACCTACTTCTTTGCCATGTGCTCCCCAAACCTACCCCTTTGCCTGACATGGAGAATGTGCTGGAACTTGTTTGTTGAGTGAACCATAAAGGCTGGATGGTTTCAGCTCTTGCTTAGCAAGAGTCGGCGGCACAGAGAACAAGCTGGTCGGACCCGAGCGGGCCCCGTGGCAGCCAGCCTTCCACATGCCTCCACGGGTCTCACCTCGAGATTCACACCCTCCCCACCCCAACAGAAGGTGACTGATGCCCCCAGGGGTCTGTGATGGGAACATACGTGGTTTACATGTCAAGACTCCTAGGACAGAGCAAACGGGGGCTTCAGACATTAGCCACAAATGCCAGTCACCAACCAGGTGCTCGGCCCGCCACAATGGGAAAAGCTGCAGGGATCGACCCCTGTCACTGTGTTTGACGATTCTCTTGTGAGAGGCAGAGGCCAGCTCATTCTAAGCTTCTCTTGTCAATCTGAACTTCTGAATGCATTTATACTAATCCATAACCATAATCACGTCTGTCTGGAGCCCCCTGCAAATGACTTTATTTCTAAAACGTGTTTCACTGCTGAAATGTTTGAAATTCACTGAAATAGCGAGTTCTTTTTTTTTTTTTTTTTTTTAGC
>NW_007729785.1:143036-160853 GCF_000696425.1 Galeopterus variegatus | reverse complement strand
TTTTTTTTTTTTTTTTTTTTTTTTTTTTTTTAGCGGCTGGCCAGTATGCAGATCTGAACCCTTGACCTTGACCTTGGTGTCACCAGCACCACGCTTGTTCTCCCACATGAGCTAACCGGCCAGCCCCAGAAATGGCAAGCCTGTAACCAAAACGAAAGGAATTTACACAAACTTAAGGAAAGTTCCTCAGCTGCTCAACTGAAAGCCTGTGAGGAAGTACAGGCGTTGGGTCTGAAGATTCTTCACCAAGACCCGTTTTCCTGCACACTGGCCAGCCGTGCCTCCAGAAGGCACACTCAGCTTCACCCGGCTCCCTGCTGTCCCCTGCCCCTACCTCTGCCCTTAGAAATGTTAGTTACTCAGCTGAATGCAGGCCTGGGACACTGTTCCCAAGCGATAGACTCGTGTCCCCTGTGATCCTGTCTCTGAAGATAGTCATCGCACCCTCATTTGTCTGTCCTTCGGGGCACCTCTGGGTAGCCTTAGACTTCACTGGAGTCCCAGGCTCAGTGTCCCAGACTGGCTGGTATCAGCCTGACAGCTTGTGAGGCTCTGTGATCTCCCATAAGTGTCCTCTGGTGGTCCCCAGGAGACCCCTAAGTTCAACTACCATCTTGCCACCCCACCCCAGGCCTGGGCAGGATTCCCTCCGCCCTGTCCTTGAAGCCGTTCCTGTTCTGCACAGAGGGCTTCATCAGAACCAGGGCCGTCTTGCAGCCTCCAAGCTCCACACTTCCGTGTGCACGGGGAGCCCCGCAGGAAAATGAGATGCACAGAGGAGAACTGGCCTTGGGAAATCACTCCCACCCCTTCATCTCCACACAGGACTTCTCTCGAGAGAGAGTCCTGGGTATGAAGGGGATTCCTGAGATTCTTAGTCCAAGCCCCGGCTTCAGAACCTCACAGGTTTAACAGGTGACCCGACTGCTGTTGAGAAGATTTCCCAAGCGACTGCCCTAAATCCCTCCTGGAGCTGAGCTGATCTTCATTCCCCAACCCTCCTGGACCTCTGGAACCGTGGTGTTCTCTCTCCTTTATACACTTCAGGCCAAATAGTGCCAGCCTTTTAACAGTCTCCCTGCTTCTGTCCCTCCCCTGGAGTGGGCTGGAAATTTATAGGGCACAGACAAAAGGTGGCCCCTGGTGCTTTTCTTGATGAGCAAAAACAGAAGTTTCAAGGCCTCGGAATTTTTGAAAAGCTTTAGTGAATTGGATCAGATTCAGAATCTGTATCTTCAGAAAGTCCCTTCTGTGGCTGGGGCCAGATTTTCGCGTCGGGCATAGGTCACGCCGCTCTCCCCGGACTTGACAAAGGACAGGAGGCAACTGGCCCTGTGTCCCTTCCCAAGGTGAGCCTACTCGCCCTGAGGGTTGCAGGAGCCAAGGATGGGGACAAGGACCAGGGCAGAGGGCGCCTCTGTCCACCTGCGTCTGTGTCCAGGGCCTCGGCTGCCCCCGGCGTGGTGAGAACTCACCCTGGGAGAGTCTTGGTGGGTCTAGTCCTGATTCTAGAGTCTGTCCCCAGGTCTCTTGTCTCTCAGTCTCCAGTCCCCTCCCATCCTGGCTCCACCATCTTCTTCTCTCTGGGGAGACCCTGGTCCAGCCCCTGCTTCCTCAGTCTCTTCCTCAGTAACACAAGAGATTGGATCACGTCCGTGTCCCCCAAAGTTCGCTCATTTGAGTACCGCATCACAATTCTACATTTTTCCTCTATCTACTTGATATTTTTTAATCACCACTTTCTGTCTTTAGCAAATGTATTTCAATGAACACATGTCATCACTGTAAGTGGGAAAGCAGCTCCCTTGCTATAAATAGAAGGAAGCAGTAACAATGAGTGTCCTGAAAACAAAATCGTGTTAATGAGCTCTGCCTAGGAGCTTTTGGCTCTGAAAGGGAGGTCTGCTCTCTCCTTTTCCATTTGTAAGTCCTAAAATCATCTCAGATGCCTTCAGTGGTACATAGCCCAAATTTTGGCAAACAGGATTTGAAGATCTCTGTTTTCCCTTTCAGGGCTACCACTTTAATCATTTATTTTTCTGGTTCTTTCTCCCCTCCCCTTCCCAGCTGCTTAAAATACCTCCCTGCAATGATTGTAACGTACACACAAATGTAATCTTCTGATCTGAAAGTGCATACGCACAAATGTAATCTTCTGATCTGAAAGTGCGTGCTTAAAAGGACTTTCTTTTTTTTTTTTTTTTTCCAGAGCCAGCCCACAGAACAGAGGACCCGCATTGTGTTTGGGGAGAGATAAAGGGCTCTGTTCCAACGTCCCTCCCTCTGGCCCCGGCAGATACCAGGGTGGTTCCTGACAGGAAATTCCCTTCTGCCTCATGGAAAACCCAGATGGCAGTGGAGTAGCCCCGATGGACTGATCAGCCTCCACCAAAAATTATAGAAGTATAAAAAGTCCAGCATCTCAGGGCCAGGGTCCACAGCCTGTGGGCTTTGGTTGGCAGGAGGTAAATGCTCCCACACGCATAACCGCAATCGTCTCCTACCATGGCATTCACACCGTAGTCACTGGCCCCAAAGTGGTTTTGACTCTCACAACAACTTGATAAAGCCTGCAGAGGAAGACATATCATTGTCTCCATTTTGCAAATAAGAAAACTATAGCCAAGAGGCTGTGCCCAAGATCTAATTCATGCAAGTGTTTTCAATTCAGAAAAACACCTTGGACCCTTCTGTCACATTCTATCATTTCTTCTTTCCCTTCAAGCTTCTCCAAAGGTGCTGCCAAGTTCAAGGTCATACAGACCCCATGCTCCCTTCACCCCTTCCCACTCACCACAGTTGGTGTATGTGAGGCTGCACCAAATTTAGTGCCTGGTTCCCTCTAGAACTCATACAGCTCAGCCCTCCAAGGCCTCTCTTGAAGCTGATCTGAGCACCTGCAGTGGAAAAGAGGAGAGAAAAACTGTGGGGGAAAGGGGGGGAGTCTGGGGCTGTTAAACATCCCAGCCCATCCCACCCCTCTGGGGCCTCACACAGCCACCCCAGGACTCCCTGTCCTGGTGGTGGGGAGGGGCCCCCCTCTCTTGCCTGAAAACAAGCAGCATCCCCTCGATAAAGCCCTTCAGAATTTAGATGAAAGGGACCTACGGCCTCGGCCCCTCACAAAAAGTGGTTTAGAATCTGGGAACTAGGCTCCACAACTAGCAATTAAGGAACTCGATTAACAGCTAGCATTTAAGGAACTGAGCTTTATGACTAGCAATTAAGGAAGGGAGTACAGAAAAGCAGCTGAGCAAAGAGAACACAGCTTAAGCAATAAGGAGAGACACAAATTGGAGTTCATTAGTCTGTAAGGATCAAAGATGATACATACATACATGTCCTTGAACTGTTTTCACAGGAACTGAGATTCCACCAGGTGATCAATGTTGACCAAACACTGACTGCAAGAACCCCAAATGCATGAGAGCCAGAAGATTGATGATCAGAGATCAGGAGCTGTCTCTTTGTCTCCTGAGATTCAACCCATCTGAAGCATCCAAAGGCTACTCATGCAGCCCCAACCCCAATCCACAAGTTTTTCTTTAAAAATCCTTGCTTGTAAGGTTTGGGGGAGTTTGGGGAAAAATCCCTGCTTATAAGCTTTTGGGGAGTTCCTCCACTGGTGGTACCAGCAATAAATGCCTATTTCCCAGCCCTGCCACCAGGGTCAGTGTTTCGGCTTGGCTGCACATCAGGTGAGTGGACCCAGGTCTGGCTGGGTAACATGGATTCCCTATCCTGCAGGGCCATGACTCCAGCCTTTCTGGAGTGCAGCTGAGTCCCAGTTACAGAGGTGGGTGCTCACAGCAAGAACCCTGAGCCACACCCCACACCCAGCCCCATCCAGTTTCCTCTGCCTCAGCGGGCAGATTGTGAGTGAAGGCCCCAAAGGAGATCGTGAGTGAAGGCCCCAAAGGATGCTTCAGAGACCTTCTCAAGACCACGGAAAAACTGGAAGCCCCAGATCACACCTCACTTACCTTACCTAAAAGCTGTTAAGTAGAGCTCGGCTCGTGATAAGCCCTACAGTCAGCCAAAAGCCCTGGCCCTTGCTCACAGGGCCTCACTTTTAGCAACCTCTGTGGCCTTGGAAATCTCTGTCCTCACAGCTGCAGGGTCTTTGAGAACATCTGGCCCAACAGCTCCCAGCTCTTCCTACCAAGGACCCTTTTATTCCCTGAAAGAGTCTTTTTCCCAAACAGTCTTTTTCCATCACATTGATGTGTAACAGTTTATTTATTTTCCTATTTGGATTGATCAAGGACACAAGAGGAGCCCACCAGACCCCTGGGCAGCGGGAGGACCTCTCTGTGGGACGTCCCCGATCTGGATGCTCATTTGTGAGTAATTGACATTTTTTTACCCTCTTGCACTGGTTTCCTGTGTCTGTGTCTGTAACAAAGTACCACACGCTGGGTGACTTAAAACAGAAGAAATCTATTCTCTGAGTTCAGGAGGCCAGAAGTCAGAAGTGAAGGTGTCGGCAAGGCCTGCTGGAGGCTTCTGGTGACACCGGTGGTCCTTGGCAATCCTCGGCTGTGGCCGCGTCACTCCAGCCTCTGCCTCCATCTTCACACGGCCTCCTCACCTCTGTCTCTGGATCTGTTTCCCCTTCTCTTCTCTTATAGGGAAAACAGTCATTGAACTGAGGCCCACCCTACATCCAGGATGATCTCACCTCAAGATCCTTAATTACATCTGCAAAGACCATGTTTCTAAATAAGGTCACATTCACAGGCACTGAGAGTAAGTACTTGGACATATTTTTTTGGTGGCCACCATTCAATCCACTCATCAGTGAACTGTGAGATCCACCTGGACAGACTGTATCTGCCTTTCTCACATTATGTCTCCAGTGCTTTAGCAACTGTCACTCAAAAACATTTACTGAATGAGTGTATAAATTCAACTCAAAAACAAAGAACATTGACCTTTTTCTCCTTCTGTGCATAGGAGAAGTTTCTGATATACTTCCTAAAATACAATAGATGATTATTTCTCCAGGTGTCTAAATACCAGAAGCATAAAAATAACAAAGTTGTTTTGAAAGAGAATCAAAGTGAGATCCCTCCTACTATCCATGCCACCATCATAAATAACAGAACGGCTGGCATCGAGGGTGGGGCAGGCATCATTGCCTCACAAGGACAAGTGAGGTCTGCAGATGGGGTTGCAGCAGCCCAGCCTTGTAGCACACACAGCTCACATCGATGACTGCAGTGATACGGTCGTCTTGAAGCAAGTGTCAGCTGAGAAACGTATGCCTTTGCCTTTCGCTTATTTCTTCCCAAGCTTCTCGTCCTGAATTGCACACAATAGCTAATGTGCCAAATACACTGTTTCTTCAGTCTCTGGGGTAGTTTGCATTGGACATCTCCACATTGGAAATACTGTGTATTTGGAGTCACGAGGCCCTGAGTGCTCTGGGGGATCAACTCCAGGGTAAAAGGCAGCTGGTGACCCCATCAGGTCCCAATCCCACCCAGCCGTCTCCTCTGGCTTTGCTCCCTTCTGCTGCCTTCCTGCCTAGACCCAATGGAGCCCTCAGTGCAGTAAGTCAGGCTGCACGACGGGTCTTGATTGGGCTGGGCCGGGGGTGGGGTGGGGGGTACCTGGGTGTGAGGGTGGAGCAGTGAAGGGGTGGGTGCCACGAAAGAAATGTCAAAACGGAACAACCACAGCATCATGAAAAACAAGTAAAATCACCCTATACAAGTAGGGGATTTTCGTAAAGTTCTCCAGCAAATTTAAAACTCTAATGAGATATGAGAATCCCAGCTCCAAGTGGCTGTTACAGGCATTTTGAATTTTCTCAAAGTTGATGTGGACTTTAGTACACAAAGTCTACCTGTCACAAAGTCTGAAGTATTTCATCTGTGCAGTACAAAGACCTCAGGTCCTAAGGATTAAATGAGATCATGTAAGGGGGTGTAGTTATGTAAACTATAAGGCTCTATAGTTATGTTAAGCTTGATGAATTGCTTTTATGGGTTATTTTCAGATTTTTAAAAATTATACTCCATACCTCTCTACTGCCTGCACATTTTTTATTGATTGATGTGGTATTTTGGTAAATATTTAACAATCAGCTTTCTAGAGAAACCGAAAGGCTCTGATTTGTAGCACTTGCCAATTTCTGTGGTGTAAATACTCCCATCGTGGCCCATTTCATGCTACCAACATGATGTCACTGATTCACTTGATTCGGTGTGACTGCCTCCCTGGGGGTGGGCAGAGCTCCGTGTAACCAGACCCACAAAGCAGTACTAGCCGGCTCTGGCACACCACTGGATATAAGTAAATGTGCCTAAGTTACCAGAGTTTGGTTTTTTCTTTCTACAAAAGAAGTATGTGCATGTGGGGAAAAAAAATTAGAAAACACAGATAAACAAAGGAAGTCCTTCATGATCCCATATCCTCCAAATAACAATGATTTATCTTTTGGCAAATACAGTCTACTGTTTCATGCATACATATACATATTCATATTTTACCAAAAATACAATGGTAGAATACACATTGTTTTATAAACAAACAGAAATGTATGAAGACCTTTGTATGTTTATAGAAAAACCAAATGCCATTGTAACCTAACAACATCTATTAATAAATAATAAAGTAAAGGAGGGCTGGCTGGCTTCTGGTGCTGATGACACCAAATGAGTTCGAGGGTTCAATCCCTGTACCAGCCAGCCACCAAAAAATAGTGATAATGAAGTAAAAGAAGAATGGCAAGGAAAAGTGCAGGGATTCCAAATGCTTAGCTGCCAGGTCTTAAGATTTACAGCAAACTCATCATTTCCAATAAAATGAGAATCTTTAGACCCATCTCTGCAAATGATTCCAGATTAGAGAACCACTGAGTCTCAGGAAAGGAAGGGACATTACAGTCCACCCAGCCTGACCTCTGTGGCATGGCCGGGACCTCCTCAACTTTCTCCCTCTCAGATGTCCCAAATGCCTGATCGAAAACCTCCAGCCCCATCTCCCAAAGTGGCCCTTCCTCCTCGGGCAGCTCTACAATTTGAGAGCATTGTCCTCCTGCCCAGTTACAATCCAGTATCCTGCTGCTCCCACTCCCGGCCCTAGTTCCAGCCCCTGGGCCCTTTGGAGCGGGTCTAAGCCCCTTCTCCAGGCAGCAGCTCTCCGAAGGTTCTGCAGTCGCTGGCCCGGTCCTCTCTGCTCCTCCATCAGCTCACTGTTCTAGACACCCCTCCCTGCTAACCTCCAGTCCCCTGCTGACCACCCCTCCACTGCTCTCCCTCTTGGCCAGCACTGTCCAGGCTGGCGGGGAGTCCTGAGCTTTTCTTATCTCCAAATTCTGGAGATAACCACAGGGCTGCCGGGCAGGCCAGGGGTCAGAGCAGCACACTCTGCCCTGTTCCTATCAGAGGCCCAGAGCTGGGACAATGGACCCCTGGGGCTCTCTGTGTCTCCAGGATTCTAAGAACTGAAAAGGGCTTTCACCATCTGACATGGCCAGAGGCCAGATGTGTCCAAGGTTGGCAACATCAACAGTGGTGACCCCTGACCCGGTGGGCACCAGTGCAGCTCCGTCTGTGGAGCCAGGAGTCCGTTCCAACCCCTTTCTCCCCACACCCGCTTCCTCCAGGCTCCAGCCCAGGGGTTGCTAAGTCAGACCCTATCCCTGAACAGTTAACCGCTCACTTGCAGCTCCTGGTCCCCGTCAGCCCTCCCCTCCTCTGCTGACAGCCTCCACCCTCACCTGGGTCTCCATCGGCTCGAGTTTGGGGAGCCAGCCCGCCTCCTGCGGCCCCTGCCTCCCTACGCTCCTTCACCCTGCACAGCAACTGCCAAAATAACCTTCCTACAGCACAGGAGTGACCATATCCTCCTCTGATTAAAAACCTTCAGTGAGTGTCCATGTGATCTTCTGGAGAAAATATGAAGGTATTCAAAATGTTCATGGAAAAACAGAATTAAAAGATATTACGAATCTTTCCATGAACGTTCTGAAGTATGCTCTAAACAAAATAGCACTAATAATGCTGAAACTTATGTGAGACACTATTCTTAGCACTTTCTTTACACCACTCTTATCTCCCATTTTACAGGTGAGGAAACTGAGGCACATAAAGTGCCCCTGACTTGCCAAGTTCGCACAGCAGGTGTGTGGCTTTGCAGGGATTTGAAGAGAATTCCAAACACCTCAGAAGACATCTGTGGTGGAGCTGCAGCTTCGCTCTCATCTCCCAGGTGTGCGGACTCCTCCCCAAAAAGGCACTGCAGGTCCCAGCTTCCAAAACCTTACTCAGATGGTCCCCTCTGCCAAGAACGTAGCTCACCTGGCAGAAACTTCCTCCACCTCCAATACCAGGCTGGGCACCACCTCCTCGAGATCTCTACCTCCGTGGGGCACCCCAGACATTGGAAACTTCAGTGAGGCACCTGCCACCCCCGTCTTCCTACACGGTCACTTACACCTGCGTTTCATCTCGCCTCCCTTGGAGGGCAGAGGCTGGGGTGGCATCTCCCTCTGAGTCCTCACAGACCCACAATAACATGGATCGCCCAAGGACACAGCTGTGGAATGAATGAATGAATGTCACTGTCACCTCGCCATGCGGTCACCACCACAAAACTCTGAGTGTGGAAAATATGCTCCTCAAGAGCACTGAGATTTGACTCTCATCTAGGTCAAAGGCCAGCCAGGCAGAAAGGTGGGAGCTCCTGGAGGTTGAGATGCAGGCACAAGGTGTCTGGGTAACAGAGGACACCAAGTTCCCTCTGTTCCCAAATAAAGCGATTCAGACCGGGACTCATCCAACCCACAGGCCGCCCACGGTGGAAATAGAGACGTAAGCAGCTGAGCGCTGAGCCGGCTTCTCCCCACACTGGCTGCCCATCTGCCTGGGGCAGAGGAGAGGTTGGGCGTGGGGAGCGCCCGGTATAGTCATAGTTTCCAGGACAGGTTAAAGCAGCAGTTCCTAAGCTTGGCTTCTCAACCTCGGCTGCACCAGCACCTGGGGAGCTTAAAAAAGTCGCCACACCGAGGCTCCCCCCAGGCCCACTGGACAGCCAGGTCATAGGGATGGGTCCACAGGTGGCCCCTGGGTGTTTTCAACATGCAGGCAGGGTTGAGAATCACTGGCTTACAGCAAACAGGGACAGGAGGGAAAGGCAGAGCCAATATGGGGAGCAGGTGCCCTCAGGGTGGGGCCGTTTGCAGTGGGGACAGAGCTGAGCACACCCCTCAGGGAGGGAACAGCTGCAGACTGCAAGAAGGAGCTTGCAGGAGGCCTGTGGGCCCTTTCCCAGGTGATAATCAAGCCGAGAGAAGCCAGGGAGAAGCGAGGTGAGGTCACCTGCGGGCTGGGCAGGGGCCGGAGGCAAAGGCAGGTCCTGACTTCACAGATTCTGGGCTGGGAAAGGCCACCTCTGCCCCCTCTAGAAGGAATGGGTATGGTGACCATGCTTTATGATCCAAAACTCAAAAGCTGGACTAGATTCAGATATAATGGGACAAAACATTTCATCTAGCTTGTTCCTGAGAATCTGGAACATACAGTACCTGTTGGGAACCTGCTCTTTATGAAGTGTGTGTGCACGCGTGTTCATGTGTGTGCGTGCCTGTGTGCATGTGCATGTGTGTGTGCATACGCGTGCATGCGTGTGCATGCATGTGTGTGTGGAGAGAGAGGGAACCGTTGGTCTGAAACCTCATAAACTAGTCCAAGTGGTTAACATTTAAGTCTTTGTCTATCCTGCCGGGTTACCTGCCCTAGAATCTCCATGTTTCTAGACCAAGAGGGAATGACCTGTTGGAATTTTGGGATTATATGAGGTCTATTTTCGTGGCTCTTAGACAATAGCATATAAGAGGGGGCCCTCTCTTCAGTCACGCTTTGGGTTTTCCCTCTTCTCATTGAGTTCATCGTTGTGAAGATTGCTTCTAACCCTGTCAGTCCACGGAAGCCATTGCTACCAGGCTGTGACGCCTTGGGTGGGGGCAGGCAAGCCCAGAGGGTTGCCCACCATCACAGTGCCTGTGGTGGGAGGGCTTTGTACTAAATACAGCACACTCGAGAAGTTTACAGTCTAGTTTAAGTGTGAATGAGTTTTATTTTATTATTTGGGGTTCTGAGGAAGGAGAGTAGGCCACAAGGAGTGAGGGTGCACGACGCACTTGGATAAGATGTGCAGAGAGGGGAGCTTGTGCTCAGCCACTCACCCAGGAAGGAGGCTCTGGGGACCCTCTGTTGCAGGCCCCACTCTGGAAAGCTTCCCGGAGGAGGCAGCATTTGAGATGGGCCTTAAAAGAGGGATTGGAGTTATCAGGCCTGTCAGGAATGGATCTACATTAGGATTTTAAAAATCCAGAGGCAATCCAACAAGGAAAATGTATTATTTAGTATATGGAATTCAAAACATCTATTTTGATCAGAAGTAGAATAATTCACCTAAAGTCAATTTACTGATTAACGTCGTGGAAGCTTTTGGGGAAAGTTTGCTTTAGTTGAAAGTAGTTTTTGTTTCACCAGAGGTACTTCACCCAAACTAGCTGCAGCTCTGCTCAGCTGAATGTCAGCTCTGCAAGTGACACGTGTCTCAGACACCGAACACGTGCCAGATACTCAAAGCGCATGCAGGACATCTGCTTGATTGAGCTTGTTAATAAATCTGTGAATTAAAAAAGTACTAAAGCAACAGACTATATATTGAAAATCTAGGCCTGCGACTGGGGGGTTGAAACAGAGCAACAGAGCATGCCTGGGGTCCTGAGGCAGGAGCTGAGGGCTGCCCCCCACCCCCACTCGCAACCAGGCAAAGAACACACCGAAAACACCACTACCATGTGGGTGGCCCACCACAGCCACACCACTGCCACGGCTGCCGCAAAAGCAGCTCGACACCACAGCAATAGCCACAGCCACCATGCAGGTGGCCCCGCCAGACACTCAACTGCATTGACACAAGGAGAGTCACCAGTGGAGACCAGAAATAGAAGAGATGTCTATTTTTATCTCAAAGTACCCTCTAATTTTTTCCGTGTGATTTTTCTTTTTACACATTGTTTATTTAGGAGAGTGTTGTTTAATTTCCACACATTTGTGAATTTTCTAAATTTCCTTCTGTTATTGTGGTCAGAGAACATATTTTCTATGATCTTAGTCTTTTTAAATGTATTAAGGCTTCTTTTATGGCCAAAAACAAAATAAATAAATAATTTAAAAGAAAAGAGAAAATCTATTAGGAGAGAAAAACCTGCCCTATCTATAATTTATAAAATGCTTAACATTGGAGACAAGTACAACTGCTGAACTTTGAAATGAACCAGAAGCTCTCCTTCCCCAAAATCATACACCCAAAGTGCTAGAAACACAGAGAACTTTCATCTCTATCAGGTTATGCACAGTGGTTAGCTGACTGACTGCAACCAAAATGATTTGCCAAGCTAAAAGTAAAACTAAACAAAACCGAACATTTAAACCAGACAACTATTCAAAGACATATCATCAGCTGTTAAAATAGCTTATCTACTATGAATTTCTGTGATCTCCAAGTGTTTTTAAAACTTTTTTTTTGGTAAATTGGGAAATGCCAGCAACTTGACCATTTGATTTTAGTGGCTGCTTAAAATTCCACAAAGTGTTTGTGTCTCACCTGTGGCCTTCAGAATGAGAAAGAGAATTACTCTTCTGGCAAATTGATTTTCAGAGAAGCAGCTTTCAGAGAAAAGGATTTCTCTCAATGACCTCAAGCCTCTTTGGCTCTGTGTGCACTGTCCGTTCTCCTCAGTGCTCCAAACCCGACTGAGACAGGCCCCGAGATCCCAAGCAGGGGAGTGCAGCCTGCTCTCTGCCCTCCAGGGTCTTCAAGCACAACACTGAAGCCACATATCTGTGCATCTCCCATAAGGCATCAGACATAAGTCAAGATCGCCAGCTTCTAGGAGACATTCCACCACATGGGACCCCACTGACCCCTCCACCCCACCCAAGGACCAGTCTGTCCTCTCTCCACCTCAGGGCAGGGTCCTCCCAGGAACTTCCACTTGAAGGGGTCTCCCACGTGATCCTTGGGCACTGCCGGGAGTGGCCCTTCTGAGCACTGGAATTCCATCCCAGTCCTTCTCACTCTGAGACCTGAAGCAGTCACTTCCCCTCTCAGATTCTCAGATTCCCATTTTCAGTCTCCTGGAACAAGAGATAAAGAGAAGTTTCTGCTGCTTTCTCATTCCTCTGAGGCCCACGTAGAAGCCCTTCTTAGGAATGGGCTCAGCAGTGACAAATGGTTGACCTCAAACATCCTGTCCCTAATAACCTGCCTGCCCCAGACAAATTTCCCACTTTCCTGAGCTGTCTGCAGAGCTTCATTTCCGTTCTTGGGCCAGAGTTTCTTAAACATGAAAGTGATCTCCTGGGCAGGAAGCCTTCTCTCAGCCTGGCCAATTCCCCAGCCCCTAAATCAGTACAGAGCTTCCTACCACAGGCCTCTCTGCAGGGGACACATCCTGCCCCCAGCCTGACTCCATCTCCCGAAGCCACAGCCCTGGGGTGACCACCCAGCTTCCCTGATGTGGCGGTGTGCAGGGCTGGCAGGCCTCAGCTCTGGGATGCTGAACCATATCCCCAGGAAATGATGAATGTTCTGATAGGGACAGAATCCCAGAACTCAAGCCAGGGAGTCTGTCTCTTCTTCGCCCACACCCTACTCCCACCCTCACACCCAAGGCAGTTGTGCAACTGGGGGATCTGTCAGAAACACCTGCTGTACGGCAGGGACTGCGCTAGGCTATGTGCAAGACTCCAGAGGCGGACAGCCACCTCAGGGCCACACTCACCACAGCACTCTGCAAAGGCCCTGGCTTGTCCTACGCCACTGTCTGGGCTGCCCCAGGAGTGGGCTGTAAGTGATCTCTGATGCTTTCTGTAGGCATTGCACAAGGTGCTGTCCTCTCGGTGTTTAGGTAAGGTACACTCTGAGGTAAAGGTGTTTGCTCAAGGTCACACAGATAACAGGTGGCAGATCTGGGATTTAAATACTTCCCTGTCTCATTCTGAAGGCCACAGGTGAGACACAAACACTTTGTGGAATTTTAAGCAGCCACTAAAATCAAAGATGTGGTCCGGCCCGGTGGCGCACTGGAGAGTACACCACTTGGGAGCGTGGCGGCGCTCCCGCCGAGGGTTCAGATCCCATGTGGAGACCGGTTCCCGCTCACTGGCTGAGCGCAGTGCGGGTGCAACACCAAGGGTTGCGATCCTGTTGCCGGTCCCCAGTACGGGCGCGACACCGAGGGTTGTGATCCCATTACCGGTCAGTAAAAAAGACAAAAAGGAAAAAAAATAAAATAAAATAAAATAAAAGATGTGGATCTCTATTAATTTTACAGGGAAAGGTGTCTACAACATAATGTTAAATAGGAGAAAACAGGTTACAGAGCCATCTGTAGGATACCATTTCTGGGAAGAAAAAAGCACATATGAATAGATGTATAGGAATGGATAGAAAAAAAAAGCAGGGCATGGTTCAAAATATTTACACGTGATTTTTGAGTAGAAAATCATGTGAGGTTTCCACTGTCTCCATTTTATCTTGCTGTCTATGCTTATACAGGAGAGAAAAAAACTAACTCTCAGCTCCAGTGAGACATCTGTGAATTAAACAGACAAAAAGACAGATAAACAGGAGAAAAGATTTATTTCACATGAATACAGGAGATTCACAGAAAAGAAGTGAAAACCCAAAGTGGTTAGAGCTTGAGAGCACATATACCGTTTTAACAAAGGCAATAAATTGTTGACAGTGATGAGGCAGAGGAAAGGGGGTTTGGGCTTCCAGGGGCAGCAAATTGTGGGAAGGTGACTACATGGGAGAAACTAATGGAAGATAAGGGCTGTTTTAATGAGGCTTGTTATGCCATTTCCAGTTATAGGAGTGTCTCTGGTGTTTAAGGGGACTAAGGATTGTCCTCCCCCTCCTGACATTGAAGGAGGGCAGAGAATCCCTCCTGTGTCTGCTATTTCCTAATTGCTCAAAACAATCCTTATGCCAAAGTGGCAAATTTTGGGATGCCATATTCTGATCTCTTTCACTTAGCTTATTCTACTGACTTCTTTTCCAATGAGTATGTGTAACTTTCATAATTAGAAAAATAAGTAAAAGTATTTCTATTTGAAGGAGAAAACAGTGCATAACTCTCACTGGGATCCTTGGGAATTGATGACACCCCTGGTTTAAGTGCTTCAGGGAGACCATTCAGGCAAGTCGGGGCTGGGGTCCGCATTCCTCCTGACTCCCCTCTTCTCTGCTTCCTGAGCCTGGGAAGGCCCACCGGCTGCCTCTGCAGTACCCGCCACCCACCCACACACACACACACCATCTTCTGTCCTGGGAATACTGAGAATGGCAGGGTACAAGCTTGCACTGCCTGCTAAGAAGAGCTGAGAAAAGCTCGGGCCTGGTGCTAAATGCTGTGCGACTATGGACATGTCCATTCCCTCTGTGGGCCTTAGTCCTCCCAGATACAAAATGAGAGCCTCAGACTGGTGATTACTAAGTCCCTTCCTGATGATCAACATGAGATGCTTTCCTTCCCGGGAACCTGACTCTCTCGTTATCTCCCCACATCACAGAAAGCATGACCCAGCACAGAGAGGGGAGGTGGCAGACCTGAACCACCCAGCAGAGCAAGCCCCAAACTTCACTCCTGGAACCCAGAAGCCCTGACTCCCCACTCACAGGGCCTCAAAGCCTGACTGGACCAGGGGGATTCCCCCACCCCTCACTCCCTGTGGGGGATGTGCCTCCCCCCACCACCTGGGGGCAGCTGCCCGAGTTGCTCCCTCAGTCCCTGACAAAGCCTGGGAGGAGGGCCTGGGCCGGCACTGAAGACTGGAGGGGCCACCTTTCCCCTTTGCTTCCCCCGCCCGCACCCCTGCTGCCTGCAGTGCACCCACCACGGCCTCCCTGCAAGCAAGGCCAGCTCTCCTCAGGCACCTGCAGCTGTTTGGGGGATCAGCTGAGGAGGTGAGCACCCCCTGTCATGGTCAGAGGCACTTAGGTCTCACTGGGAGATGGAACCAAGACATTGGAGCCAGCGGCAACTTCAGAGCTCATGGAGTGGGCCTGAATGAGTTTCTCTCTCCACATGTGGCTGCTGCCTCCCCTGCTCTAGCACAACCTGGGCAGGGAGCCGCAGAGAGAAACCTGCAGACTGGCCCTGCTCCCCATGCCTGCCCAGATAGTGCCACAGCGTCTGTGCTGCCCGATTCAGAGATAAGAAGCTCAGACGCGCCGGCATGGCCGGACCACCCGGGAAGAGGGCGAGCTGGGGGCTGGAGGTCATTGGCTCCCAGGAAGGCGAGGGGAGGGAGGCAGGGCGGCAGACACCCAGGCAGGAGGGAGGTCCCAAGTGTCCAGTGGGAGCCACCTCCACTGTGGGTGCCCATGGTGCTTTGGGAAGCTCAGCACATTCGTGACAGTGGGCAAGTGGGTCCTACCTCCCACTCTTAGAAAGGCCGAGCCCACCAGGAGGAGGCGAAGCCCTCTGTGGGGTGTGTGCTTGCGCAGTGCTCCCTCCTGCCTGCAAGCACGCTGGCCTCAGCCCCCCATACCCAGATGCACAGCTGAGCTCAGGCTGGGGGGAGAGCAGAAGGGCTTCTCTCCTCCAACTCATGTTATCTGAGTACAGGTAACACCTGTTTACTAAACACCTTCTCTGTGCACTGTGCTATACCCAGGGGCAGAACAGTTAAGAAAATGCACTGCAGGCCCTGAGGGGCTCCTGGTTTGGGTCCGGTGGGAAAGAAAGACTCAGAAACCTATCTGGTTACCTAGCTCCCCAGGTACCTAGGGTGAGATAAACACCATCCACTAGGCATGCACGGACTGCTCAGGGTGAGAGGGCAACCTTCCCTGCAGCCAAGGCCCCAGGGACCAGAAAAGATGCAGGACTGAAGGGGATTCTCACCCCTTCCCTTTTCCCACCCCACCCCTCCTCCTGCCCCATTAAAGGTCTCTGGAGAAGAGTCAGTCAGACCAAGGCCTTCTGGGCCCTGACTCCGGCCACTCTCCAGAGCCATGTTTTGGTTTCTGGCCAGGTTACCAGCACTCTGACTCCACTCCCAGTCTCCACCTGGGGTGGCCAGCTCATCCTGTCTGCCCGCCACTGTCCCAGCATCCCAGAAACCCCCAAGTCCCAGGCAAACAGAGCCGGCTGGCCACCCCATGCCCCTGGGCCCTCAACCACAGTTGAGCAGCTGACATTGCTCCCCAGGGAAGAGAACCCATCTGACATCCACACAGAGGTCTCCAGGGGTCCATGCAGAAGCTTCTGGGGGGAGCCACACAGGTCTCCAGATGCCCACGTGGAGGTCTCTAGGGCCCAGTCTTCTGACAGATCACCAGCAGCAAATCAAAAGCTTAGCTACTGTCACTCTCACACTCTCAGGTGTTCCCTTAAACATTGGACCCGTTCTTTTTCTAAATTGCTAGGTAGAGTCTGATGGGATAGAAGACCCAGCAGATGCTCCCCACATCTACCAGAGATGGCAGCATGGGATGGGGGGGGGGGCTTCTGACAGCCAAAGGCCCTCCCCTCTGGAACCCATGGACTTCTGTGCCAGTGTGTTCTCTTGTCAAGGGTTTAGTCCTTGGTCTACCATGACAAAGAGAGCCTCAATGTTAACATGACAAATCTGGAAGGGCATGTTGACCCTATTGTCATTGACCCTGCGGTAGAAAATGTCTTTACTTCTGTTCTCCTGCCAATGTGAGGGGGGGGGGGGGGGGGGCTTCTGACAGCCAAAGGCCCTCCCCTCTGGAACCCATGGACTTCTGTGCCAGTGTGTTCTCTTGTCAAGGGTTTAGTCCTTGGTCTACCATGACAAAGAGAGCCTCAATGTTAACATGACAAATCTGGAAGGGCATGTTGACCCTATTGTCATTGACCCTGCGGTAGAAAATGTCTTTACTTCTGTTCTCCTGCCAATGTGAGCATGGGAACGATCCAGCGTCTCACTGGTTAAATGGAGAACCCAAGCCTTTCCTCCCAGGTCAACCAACAGATCGTGGAGTCCCCTTTGGAGAGACAATTAGCCTTTTCATAGCGGGCGTGTCTAGCAAAAGTGCCAGCGCGGGTTCTTTAGGTGTGGCCTCATGGGCGAGGGTCCTGCTCTTCTATGAACCCTCCGTAATCTCCAGTCTTCCATGATGTACATGTAGTAGTTTCAGCATAAAATATCTAGACGTACAAAAATATACAGTGAACAATCCTGTAACCATCCATCAGCTCAAGAAGTAAAGCATGAAGGAATCACCTGAGGCCGTGCGCGTGCTTCCGCGGTCCTGAGTTTGGTGGGTTTTATTCCCGTATATGAGCCACCTACTTCTTCCATCTCTGGGGGGCGGGAAGGTATTTTCCCAAAGAAAAAATCAATTTTGTGCTCCTCAGATTCAAGCAGTGGTTCTCGGACATTTGGACTTCATGGACCAGTAACATTTTGAAACAAATTTTGGGGTCCCCATGGGGCTCTCCATTTCGCAGAGTAAGAACGTAAAGTGAAAAAAGCCTGTCATCTGCTATCATGGTAGCTTCCTACAAGAAAGGACATCCAACACTGAAAGTAGAACCAAGAGCACAGTCTCAGAATTTAAAACATTGAATACGAAGCCTTTGTTTTTCTAGTTTTATTTATTTCTCCACACAGACCCTGGAAAACTTCCATTTGGACCAGCTGGACTGAGGTCTGAGACCCGTGGCCCTCAGAGCACGGAGGACGGAGGACAGGACGGAGAAGGGACTTTCTGGAGGGAACCCCCTCCCCTCCCCCCACCTGTCCCCCCTCC